>NC_092267.1:7851220-7898720 GCF_036320965.1 Panulirus ornatus | reverse complement strand
TGAGGGAGGGAGGGAGAGGGAGGGAGTGCTCTCACGCCGTCGCCATCGACTCCCTCATCCCCCTGAGGGAGGGGGCGACAGCGCATCAAGCAGCAGAGTCCCAGAGTGTCTTTAATAGGGTTTTTTAGACGTGTGTGTGTCTATGCGCGAGCGGACACAACCCCGTCAGGAGCGGTTGTAAGGCCCCTGTTATACTCCCCCCCCACACACACACACCCGGGGCCGCCGTGGGGTCGTTCGTGTGGAGATGTGCCACATTACAGCCTGAAGGGGCGGAGTCTCTCCTTCTCTCTCAGGACCCACAGCCACTATTCAGACATCTCTTCAAGTCTCCTTCAGGAGGGCATCGAGTGGGTGTCTTCTGCACGGCAGCCCAAGGGAACATGGGGTGTAGGACGCTTACTGATTCTCTACTGCTGGAGGCGTCTACGAACGACGACGCCTCTCCGCCAGCAGCTCCCAATGCACTGACTTCACTCCCAACAAAGGTGCGGGAGGAACATTCCCTCATGCTTCCTGACGCAGTCGCTGCTGGGGAGGGACGCAGATAAGGCCCTTACACGACCCAGTCTGTGTCGTCCACATTAGATACATACCGAAGGTGGAGGAATGACATACAAGCGAAACCCCATGGCTAGTAGGAGGTTAGGAAAGGGGAGTTGACAGCTACTGCTGACGAGTTGGTGAGGCATGGTGGAAAAAGACGCTGCGGATATGTACAAAATTGAGGACCTGACAGATTCTGTTGTGTACTCATGACGAGGATCTATATACGGATGGCTGGGATGAAGCTGTGGCTGTGTTACCGAGGACAGTAACGCGAACGTGAGTAACACGGACGGTAACACACAAGCTACGACACGTCCGTTAAAAAAAACTAACACAAAAAATTGCGGTTGTTATAAAGAAAACCTGGAATACATACTATAAAGGCGTCATGTTACACAAGCGAATATATGGTGATATCTATTTAGTACTTTTAGAAAAAAGGAATCTGTGATGTTTGCTTTACTGTATGTATGTGACGTGACTGGCAGATAGACAAGCAGGGATGAAGATAACGTGTGTGTGTGTGTGTGTGTGTGTGTGTGTGTGTGTGTGTGTGTGTGTGTGTGTGTGTGTGTGTGCACATATGACACATGTGTAATTACCTACATGAACAGTTCGGCGGGGTAAGAGAGTGGTACACTCGTGGAGACGCCATCAGTTTAAAGTTTCTAAACCATCTAGTAGCCAGTTAAGTATTGTGTAAGCCGCCGGTAATTACAGTCTCCTTGTTTCGCTCTGTTCCAGCCATGAACTACCCTTGTCCTAAAACAGCCCTTCTGTACATCCTTCTCTAACCAGCTTATCGTCACAAAGGCCTCACGTCACCCTTCTAACGCAGCTCGCGAAGAAGTGTTCGCTGTCGTGCAGGTGAATTAAAATCATGGAAGTCACCACCCATGCCTCTTTTTCTCTCTCTTCGAATGAGAACAAATTCGTATCCGTCGGCCTCTCTGTGTAGTTAAGTCTTCTGGACTCAGGGCACCATCTCAGCTGCTCGCCTCTGGACTCGCTGGAGTCACATCTCAGTGCTTCTTCGGGAGTTTGGGGCGGCCAGACTTTCAGGGGCAAAACACATAGGGTGTGTAAGTCTCCGGTAATATGCGGATACATTTCACTTATTCACGGGGGGTTACAGCTTCAGCTCTACCTGGCATTTGATGGTGTCTTCTGAAACCCCAACGTGTATTTGTCCTGAGAGAGAGAGAGAGAGAGAGAGAGAGAGAGAGAGAGAGAGAGAGAGAGAGAGAGAGAGAGAGAGAGAGAGAGAGAGAGATGGGTTGTTTTGAGGGGAGGGATGGAGTGTCGGGTTGCGGTGGTGCATACTCTCTCTCTCTCTCTCTCTCTCTCTCTCTCTCTCTCTCTCTCTCTCTCTCTCTCTCTCTCTCTTTCTCTCTCTCTCTCTCTCTCTCTCTCTCTCTCTCTCTCTCTCTCTCTCTCTCTCTCTCTCTCTCTCTCTCTCTCTACGTCGCCCACACCGTAGCCTCAACCCCCACTTCACGCAACCCCTCCACACACCTACAGTTCGCTGTGGATGATGACGAGGAGGACCCTGAGTGCACTGCAGGAGTGTCCGTGCTCTTCACCGGACGTCCGTGGAAGAGGCCCGTGTCTGTTCCGTGAAGGAAGGGAGGGGCAGGGAAGGGGTTGTCTGTCTGTTCCGCGAAGGTCAAACACAGACTCGAGGCTAAACGGTAGGTCTTTGTGGGTACTGCCACCCGACGCCACATTCTGCAGAAAGTGACTGAGTTCTTACAGAGGCCCTGAACCTTTCGTGAGGGTAAAGATAAGGCCCTTGTCTGAGCACGACCTTTACGACCCTTGGTTTATGATGGCCGCAGCTCCAAGCCCTGACCCTTAGGGAGAGAGGTCAAAGGCCAAGCCATATTACACCCCTGGGTCGTTAACCGTCGTGCTCTAGGGTCGTGCCACCGTCATGCACAAGGGTCGTCCTCTCGTGCGCAATCCTTTAGACACAACAATTTCTCATTCAATTACCTTTACTGCCAAAAGTAATTTACCGATTTAATAAGAATCTTTTTTTTTCTTTCCTTTCACCTCGTTAAATATAAGACCTATTTCAGCTAATGGAATCGTGGCCAAGATTACCTTTTACTTCATCATATTTTCATCCACCGCCCCAACACGAGAACCACATCATGTCATTCCTTCCCGATATGATCATCTAACTTTTGCGCCTCCCTGACAGATCCCAGTACGTTTGGGAATATCTAATTCTTCACCTTCTGATCAGGTGTCTGAATCAGGTCTTTCCCTTTATCACTGGAATGTAAGTCTATGGGAGTGAACAGGAAGGACAGATAATGGAAGACCTGATGATGTGTGACGGAAGGTATATGCTGGAGGACAGTACATGGGAGAGACAGATAACACAAGACCTGCTGGTCTACGACCAGGTCATCTGCTGGAGGACAGTAATAATACATCGGAAAGCTAGATACAGAAGACCTGCTGGTCTACGACCAGGTCATCTGCTGGAGGACAATTAAAGTATCCTAAGTAATTCATATAGACAGAGACACGGCAGTACAGCAGAGGGCTCCTCCCCACCCACCACTACAGACGGAGACAGAACAGTACAGCAGAGGGCTCCTCCCCACCCACCACTACAGACGGAGACAGGACAGTACAGCTGAGGGCTCCTCCCCACCCACCACTACAGACGGAGACAGGACAGTACAGCAGAGGGCTAGTCCCCACCCACCCCTACAGACGGAGACAGGACAGTACATCAGAGGGCTCCTCCCCACCCACCACTACAGACGGAGACAGGACAGTACATCAGAGGGCTCCTCCCCACCCACCACTACAGACGGAGACAGGACAGTACATCAGAGGGCTCCTCCCCACCCACCACTACAGACGGAGACAGGACAGTACATCAGAGGGCTCCTCCCCACCCACCACTACAGACGGAGACAGGACAGTACATCAGAGGGCTCCTCCCCACACACTACTACAGACGGAGACAAGATAGTAAAACACACGGCCGTCAGAAATGCACGAACCTGTCTCGCTCGTGGTAATGAAACTGTGTCACGTTTTTGAGGCTTCGAACGCCTCGAGGGTAGTCAGAGGAGAAAATGTCGAGGGAGTTGACGGCAGAGTTTAAATATCAATTAAAACGGGAGGCGGCTGGTAGAAAATAAAAAAAAAACAAAAAAAAACCAAGGGTGTGTTTGAGGCAGCGGCCGTGTTTCAATTAGGATCCACAGATTATTGATGGTGGAACGCCAGAGTTTTAAAAGAGGTTGATTGGTGGCACCAAGTGGGATGGGAATGGAAGGAAGGGGGAGACTGTGTGTTGGCACCGAATGGGACGGAAGGGAGGTGGCAGGTCTCGTCTCACCAGGGAGGGAGGTAGCTAGTTAGCCTTGAGATGGTCGGGTATCCCAGCACGGGTGCTGCTGATCATCCCAGCCGGGGAGGGACAAAATCCCACAGGTCTGGAGCCACGCTGAGACTCCCAAGGGCTAGGAGCTACGTCACGTGACCCAACCCTCATCTCACAGTCAGACTCGTATCGTATACGAGAATAAGTTAAATCATTCTTTATATCTGTCTAATACGCGAGATAAGAGATGACGGTGATCAAATCTTGAGAGAAATGATGCATTTCTCATTCACAAGTGATGGGGTAACGTCTCCCTATTGGAGGAGAGAAATGTATATAAAGAGAGATAAAAAGTCTCTCAGTGAGGTACTTCGAAACATGTAGTCTTTACCTCGGCTATTCGAAGAGAGATATTCAATTCTGGCGGGGTGACTATTTTAATTAAACTCCCCCCCCGACCCCACCCCCGATGGATTTGGAGAGGGGGGGGGGCGATTTTGACAACAGTACAATTTCTGCCCCTCGATGCTCAATGAGGAAATAAATTCCACTTAACAGGTTTTAAGTGAAGAAAAAAAACACGGGTGGGGGGGGGGGGGTAGTTATCTGAGCGGAGGGCTGTGTTCAGTCTGCGCGCGCGCGCACTCACTCTGGGAGAGATAAATGGCGGCGATGAAGTATTTTCAACATTTCCTGATAAATAACACGAGGGGTGAGGCTGATTAATAATGTCCGGCGTAATACTGACGCAGAGAACGCAAAGGACTCGTAAGATAAGTTCCCAAGTGCACTTTCGTGTAATAATCACATCATCAGGGGAGACACAAGAAAGAGATATAACAGTCAGTTGATATACAACGAAGAGACGAAGCTAGGACGCCACTTACCAAATGGCGTCCTAGCTTCGTCTCATAGGAATATATATATATATATGCTCGTAAGAATAGTGTATATGGGTAATAGCGAGGCTACGCGGTGGAATATGTAAGGAACTAATGCGTGAGGGACGTCCTAGCCACCAATGGGCGTCATGCGCATTGGTTTGCACAGAAAACAGTTCTTTATGGAATCCGCACGCAGAAAACGGAGGTGGTGTAGACTGCGTGTGAAAACAAAATCCTGTGTAGGAGTTGGTAGAGGGGAAAACAGTTTATCGCTATCGTCTTTGCGGGAAACACTGTGTTGTATTTTGTACAGGGAAACACAGTGTTCTTGTCTGTATTGGGAAATACAATATTATACTTTGCACGGCAAATAACGTGACACAGTGTGGGCGGGACATAGCATGTTTGTGGGCGTCACTTGGGCGGGAAATAGCCGGGCTGTCAGCATAATTTGGGTGGGAAACAGACAAGTTTTGTCCCTCGTCTTGGAGGGAAAGTCACAGTGCGGGTGTAGTTTTGAGCGGGAAACAGCTAAGTTAGGAACGCTGTTTCGAGCGAGAAATAGCTAGGTTGGCGGCGCTGTTTTGAGAGGGAAATAGCTACATATGCGACGCTATTTTGAGCGAGAAACATCTAGTTTGGCAACGCTGTTCTGAGCGAGAGAGGTTAAACATTTAGGCTAAAAGAAGCGACGATGAATATGGCGGGGAAATCACAGACAGATATTGCCAATTAATCGACTGCTAATGATGAATGAAGCTAAGTGATTCCTACGGATAGAAACCGTGTTTAAAATTGGGTAGAACAAAGCGAGGTGCGACATCGTGTGATTACTTTCATTGTATTAGTTCTCCCCGACCTTGGGAACAGAGAGAGAGAGAGAGAGTACATTTAATTAGCTTTATCAATATAATACCCTTTTACCGGCGGGTAATAGGAATTTACGTAATTACTATGAAGCATTATTTTGAACTATACGCAAATAAGGGGGGAGGGAAGGGAAGGGAGGGGGTGAAGTGCGAAAAAGTAATATGATTGATTTAAAAAAAAATTATCTTCACTTGTATATAACCAAAAGATACGAACACGAAATGGAAGTAATTTCGCGAATTTAGCGAAGGAACTTAATTTGCACGGGACCTTACGCTATACACTTCACAGGGTCTATTGTATCCTGATGTATTAATACGCTTGGAATACAGCACAGCGAGCAAACACACATGGATCTACGTGGTGTGGTGGTTAGCGTTACGGACCATTAGTCAGCCCGGGGTTGGACGTCGTTCGAATCCTGGGCGTGGCAATCGGCCTACACCCAACCCAAGTGTTCATTCTCCCTTCGGGGCTGGTCGATAAATGGATACCTGGCTTTGGCTTGTATATGTGTACATGTGTGGAAAGGGAGCTGTGGTTTCGGTGCATTATTACATGACAGCTAGAGACTGTGAACGAATGTGGCCTTTGTTGTCTTTTCCTAGCGCTACCTCGCACACACGAGGGGGGAGGGGGTTGTTATTTCATGTGTGGCGAGGTGGCGATGGGAATGAATAAAGGCAGACAGTATGAATTATGTACATGTGTATATATGTACTTGTCTGTGTGTGTATATATATGTATACGTTGAGATGTATGGGTATGTATACTCGCGTGTGTGGACGTGTATGTATATAGATGTGTATGTGGGTGGGTTGGGCCATTCTTTCGTCTGATTCCTTGCGCTACCTCGCTAACGCGGGAGACAGCGACAAAGCAAAATAAATGAAATATATATATATATATATATATATATATATATATATATATATATATATATATTATTACTTTTATCATTATCATTATTTTTATCATCATACTTTGTCGCTGTCTTCCGCGTTTGCGAGGTAGCGCAAGGAAACAGACGAAAGAATGGCCCAACCCACCCACATATATATATATATATATATATATATATATATATATATATATATATATATATATATATATATATATATATATATATATTTTTCATCATCATCTCCGTTTCCAATTTCGTGTGTGATATAGGGAGAGTTTTACACTCGCGTTGGCCCGTGTCCTAACCTTATATATATATATATATATATATATATATATATATATATATATATATATATATATATATATATATATATATATATAAGGTTAGGACACGGGCCAACGCGAGTGTAAAACTCTCCCTATATCACACACGAAATTGGAAACGGAGATGATGATGAAAAATAGATAGAATACAGATACACAGACATAGTCTCGATCTCTGATGGACTGTCTCACATGGCTGAGTGCACGTGCAGCAGACTGACTCACATGGCTGAGTGCACGTGCAGCAGACTGACTCACATGGCTGAGTGCACGTACAGCAGACTGATTCACATGGCTGAGTGCACGTGCAGCAGACTGACTCACATGGCTGAGTGCACGTGCAGCAGACTGACTCACATGGCTGAGTGCACGTGCAGCAGACTGACTCACATGGCTGAGTGCACGTGCAGCAGACTGACTCACATGGCTGAGTGCACGTGCAGCAGACTGACTCACATGGCTGAGTGTACGTGCAGCAGACTGACTCACATGGCTGAGTGCACGTGCAGCAGACTGACTCACATGGCTGAGTGCACGTGCAGCAGACTGACTCACACGGCTGAGTGTACGTGCAGCAGACTGACTCACATGGCTGAGTGCACGTGCAGCAGACTGACTCACGAGAAAGTGTTTGTTTGTACGTATACTGACTCCACTCGCCACCTCGAGCGAGTGTGAGACGCAGAAAGACGCGAAAAAGGTCAGTCTTTAATTAGGGCTCGTTCTTTTTTAATTAGTGAGTTTGATTACTATTTGTGTGTTACAAGGAGAGAGAGAGAGAGAGAGAGAGAGAGAGAGAGAGAGAGAGAGAGAGAGAGAGAGAGAGAGAGAGAGAGAGAGTGAGTGAGTTTTTTTACCCTCGTGTTGCCCCCGTTTCTTAACCTTCTGTGTACGTAGCATGTCTTTACTCCTATGTGCACACACACACACACACACACACACACACACACAGACACACACACACACACACACAGCCCAAGCCAGGCTGGAAGGTTGAAAACCTCGGTTGGGTGTGGGCCAACTGTCGCGCCTGGGATTCTAATCCATGCCGGATCTTGATGACTTATGGTGTGTGTGTGTGTGTGTGTGTGTGTGTGTGTGTGTGTGTGTGTGTGTGTGTGTGTGTGTGTGTGTGTGTGTGTGTCCCAACTATTTCCGACTTACTCATTTTTCCCCATCAAAGTTATTTGTTTCATTTTATTTCGTATGGAGTAATTTCTCCTGTTTTCTAACAGCGATAGGTGTGATGTGGTCATGCACCACAGCGATACGTGTGATGTGGTCATGCACCACAGCGATACGTGTGATGTGGTCATGCACCACAGCGATACGTGTGATGTGGTCATGCACCACAGCGATACGTGTGATGTGGTCATGCACCACAGCGATACGTGTGATGTGGTCATGCAGCACAGCGATACGTGCGATGTGGTCATGCAGAAATACATTCACGAGACCAAGTTTAAACTTTTGGGGGAAGATATTTAAAACTTTTGCTGAGGCAATTTAAGGCTTAAATTCATGTTTATATTCTCCTGTAAATATAGGTTGAAGTTTATTTAAATTACATTCTATTTCGTTTAAATTCTGCTGTAAATGTAGGTTGAAGTTTATTCAAATCACGTTTTTATTGCCATGTGTTTTATAGCTTTTTAGTAAATCATTTAGTGACTACAATAATCGTTTATCATACTTTGGTGATAATTTCTATGTAACGAGCTGTGTAGTGAATAATCACCATTGATCACAACAATGATGGACATAATTTTCTGATAATTCCTGAGTCTGTCCACAGGGTTATTGTCCTTGATGATTATATGATACATGTATATATATATATATATGTGTATAATTCATGTATATATATATATATATGTGTATAATTCACATATGTATGATTCAAAATGGTGTGATTACGAAAGCCACTGGAGGTGTTAAGTCCACTCAACCACAATGTCAGCCACACATCAACCACTTTCATGACATATATGAATCTAAATTATTATTATCATCACTATTACTACTACATCAACCAATATTATCATCACGCTAACCACTGTCACCATCACATCAATCACTATCATTAACATCACAACAACCACTATTACCACATCAACCACAATTGCTACCACATCAACCACTATTGCTACTACATCAACCACAATTGCTACTACATCAACCACTATTGCTACTACTTCAACCACTATTACTACATCAACCACTATTACCACATCAACCACAATTGCTACCACATCAACCACTATTGCTACTACATCAACCACAATTGCTACTACATCAACCACAATTGCTACTACATCAACCACTATTACTACATCAACCACTATTACCACATCAACCACAATTGCTACTACATCAACCACTATTGCTACTACTTCAACCACTATTACATCAACCACTATTACCACATCAACCACAATTGCTACATCAACCACAATTGCTACTACATCAACCACAATTGCTACTACATCAACCACAATTGCTACTACATCAACCACTATTACTACTACAACAACCACTATTACCACCATCACATCAACCACAACTGCTACTACATAACAACCACAATCACACATCCACCACTCATCACCACGACACACCCTTATCGTCTACAACCCCCCCCCCTCCCCTCCTGCCCCCCAAAACAGACATCAATACATCAAAACATCATCACTTATCTCTTTCCCTCATCAACCATCACCGATACCCACCTCAAACAAGGATGTCTCATCAGTGTGACATCAATATATACGAGACGCCATCCTCAACCATCCATCCAAACCTCCCCTCATCCTACTCTCTCTCTCTCTCTCTCTCTCTCTCTCTCTCTCTCTCTCTCTCTCTCTCTCTCTCCTGACCTCAACCATCCCCAGACATCACGTGACGACAACCTCCACCATCCATCTCCCCCCCCCCTAAACATCAACTTCCCCCCCCCCCCAACTCAACCACCACCAGAACCCGGTCAACAAACCCTCCACCTCGGACATCGCCACGATAATCCCCGAGTCGAACCTTCATCACTACATAGCTCTCGCCACTCGCCATCATCACTGCTAATTACTTCATAATTGAGGCTTCTTTTTTTTTTTTGAGGGGGGGGGGTAGGAGGTAACCCCTCCCCCAACCCGCCCCAACCTTCCTCCTCCAACCCCCCCTCCCCCCCAAACACCCCCCCCCCCCCACGTGACTATTTTTACGTCTGGCCTGACGGACGAAGAGGCACCGCCCGGCGTAATTACCCGACTCGTATCAGAGGGCCGTGTGCCCGGCGGGAAAATATATTAATTATTAATTAAACTTCATGTCTGGTCGCGGACGTCTCTCTCTCTCTCTCTCTCTCTCTCTCTCTCTCTCTCTCTCACGGCCACACCGCGAGAGACAGGAGGACCGCGAAGGGATGCGTTTGACTTCGAGCAGCGCGAAAGAACAGCGAAGAATTGCTGCCTGTATAAATAAATGTGCAAGATATATATATATATATATATATATATATATATATATATATATATATATATATATATATATATATATATATATTTATATATATATATATATATATAATGAAATTTTTGGCGAAGAATAATTCTCATTATCAATCATTTCATAATTTAAAAACTTTCGTTTTCTTGCAGTGTGTGTTCTTATTTAAGTTTACTCGTTTTCTTTTCCCTTCACGTTTTTGGCCCCTTGCTGTTTTCGATGTCTCGGCTATTTTCATAAGTTTTAAAGTCATTTCACGGTATAAAAAAAAATTCTAAAGGGGTGGTCAACATTATTTATGAGTGATTTAAGTTCATAAAACTCATTAAAAGGTTTGAGAAAAGTGATTAAAAGAGATTTGTAAAAATCCAAACATCCTAGTCTATAGAAAACGGTACTGGGGGAATGTTGTGTTCATCCCTTCAGGGTGCGACGGTACGACCTTTTGGGTATGACGGAACGACCCTTGGGTATAGTGGTCTGGCCTCTGACTTGATCCATTTAAGGGTCAGGTCAAAGGTCACGCCATTATAGGGCACAAGAGCCATTCCGCGGTGCTGAAGGGTCGTAGCGTCGCACTTGAGAGATCGTCCAATCGCACTCAAGGATTGTAACGTCGTGCTTGAGGGCATAATTTCGTGCTTACGGGTCGTAAGTCTTGGGTCAGGATCGTATGTCGTGCTCAAGGGTCGTACGTCGTGTTCATGGGTCGCATTTCGAGCTTAAAAGATCGTTCCGTCATGCTCCAGGGTCGTCCCGTCGTGCTTGGCATATGTCAAAGCCAAGAGAGATGGGAAAGCAACTGCGTCATCAGCAAACAGCAGAAGCGGGTGGTGAGCTTTTCGTCTGAGGTCCAAAGAAAGAATTACTGGAACACGCTCGAAGTATCGAACTCGATCCGAAGTCTCAAACCACGATTCGAGGTCTCGAACATAGTTCCAAGTCTCAAGCATAGTCTTCAGTCTAGAACAACGGTTCGATGTCTCGAACGTGAGTCTTAAGTCTCGAACACGGCTTCGAAGTCTGGAACGCAGTCCTGTCTGACCATGGCCGAAGTCTGGAACACGGTTGAAGGAATGTGTCCATTTAATTATTGGTTGTTTTGACTCCGGGGCGTCGCTTGATTTCTTCGGTAAGACTCGTTCCTTGAATGACAACGTGATGTGCCTGACTTTTACCAGAGGCGATGTTAATGCTTTGTACAGTCTTTTTTTTCTCTCTCTTCACCCGAGAGAAGAATGTGGCTGGACTGTGTCAATATTTCTGTTCTGTTTTCTTGCTTCTACGTACATATTCAATTCAGGTCTGGAGGGCGTCTCTCGCGAAGACTGATACGCGGATATGAAGAAAGTTTCCGACGAGGTACGTGCGTGGGGATACCTGGTTATAACCAGATGACAGATGGCTACGACGAGGTTATCTGCAGGAGGACAGCAAGGTGTCCTGTATTACAATTCTGTACAGATGGGAGGACAGTATGGCAAAAGGCTCCTCGCCACCCACCACTATAGAAAGACGCAAGGTAACATCGCAAAAGCTTATTCCGAACCCACTACTATAGACGGAGAGAGGGGAAGTAAAGCACAAGGCAACATCCTACTCACCACTAAAGATGGAGATAGGAGAGTAAAGCAGAAGACACCTCTTCCTACCCACCAGTATACATGGAGACGGGATATTAAAACCGAAGACTCCTCCCTACCCATCACTATAGACGGAGACAGGACAGTAAACCAGACGGCGTATATACGTTTAATGACACACGCGAAAACTTGGCCCCGAATCGCAGAGTGGTGGGGTAACCCTGGGTTACTCAGGGGACGAATGACCCTCTTGATGGCATATTTGGCCCACGACATCTCCTGCAGCCTATCAGAGAAAGCCACGATAGAGGCTTATGACCAGACAACCACATGACATCCAACAGAACGATGACCTCCCCCCCCCCACACACACACACACACACATTCGCCTAACACTAGCGGGAAGCCGGACCGCCACTTGTACCCGCTAATAATAGCAAATGTGACTTTTTTTTTCTTTTTCTGGGGGGGAGATGAGGGGTCTAGGATGGGGGGACAGTCTCTCAATTAGTCATTTCCTTTTCATCATGAAATGGTAATAGCTACGTTATATTTTCTGCTATTTGTATCCGATTGCGCGAGGACGACCACACAACCAGTGGTGGGATCGGACGACCATCCTCAGCCAGTGGCGGGATTGTACGACCCCTTCAATCAGTGGTGGGTCTGGAAGACCCCTCCCCTTAACCAGTGGTGGGACTGGACGACCATCCCTACCCCCTAATCAGTGGTGGGTCTGGAAGACCCTCCCCCTATCCAGTAGTGGGACTGGACGACCATCCCTACCCCCTAACCAGTGGTGGGTCTGGAAGACCCTCCCCCTAAGCAGTGGTGGGACTGGACGACCATCCCTATCCAGTGGTGGGACTGGACGATCCTCAGCCAGTGGCGGGATTGAACGACCCCTACAATCAGTGGTGGGTCTGGAAGACCATCCCCCTAACCAGTCGTGGGACTGGACGACCATCCCTACCCCCTAACCAGTGGTGGGTCTGGAAGACCCTCCCCTTAACCAGTGGTGGGACTGGACGACCATCCCTACCCCCTAACCAGTGGTGGGTCTGGAAGACCCTCCCCTTAACCAGTGGTGGGACTGGACGACCATCCCTACCCCATAACCAGTGGTGGGTCTGGAAGACCCTCCCCCTATCCAGTAGTGGGACTGGACGACCATCCCTACCCCCTAACCAGTGGTGGGTCTGGAAGACCCTCCCCCTATCCAGTAGTGGGACTGGACGACCATCCCTACCTCCTAACCAGTGGTGGGTCTGGAAGACCCTCCCCCTAACCAGTGGTGGGATTGGACGACCATCCCTCTCCAGTGGTGGGATTGGACGACCATCCCTCTCCAGTGGTGGGATTGGACGACCATCCCTCTCCAGTGGTGGGACTGGACGACCATCCCTCTCCAGTGGTGGGACTGGACGACCATCCCTCTCCAGTGGTGGGACTGGACGACCATCCCTCTCCAGTGGTGGGACTGGACGACCATCCCTCTCCAGTGGTGGGACTGGACGACCATCCCTCTCCAGTGGTGGGACTGGACGACCATCCCTCTCCAGTGGTGGGACTGGACGACCAAGGGGTCCTGCCAAAACCGATGATTTGTGGGCACTAACGAAGGAAATGATGTTAATAGCACGTCGGATGGTGTCACCCTGTCCCTTGATGTTACCAGTGGTCGCAGTGTGTGTGTGTGTGTGTGTGTGTGTGTGTGTGTGTGTGTGTGTGTGTGTGTGTGTGTGTGTGTGTGACCTCACAACCCACCTTGGACTTACAGTGGCAACCAAGCGGAGGTGCCACACCACAGGTGCCACGACACGACCGTCTGGAGTTACAGCGGCAGCCAAGTGCAGATCCTGGGCCTCAAGCGACGCACTCGAGAGCCAAAGAAGATGACCAACTTCCCGAGGCAGAGCGAGAGTCATTCGGGCAACTATTACCCACTCAGGGGAGAAGGTTAAGGGGAAAGTGTCGCGCCAGAACCCTGGCTGAGCTACTTCTAGCTGCCCTGAACCCTGGCTGAGGTGCTCCAAGCTGCCCTGAACCCTGGCTGAGCTACTTCTAGCTGCCCTGAACCCTAGCTGAGCTACTTCTAGCTGCCCTGAACCCTGGCTAAGCTACTTCTAGCTGCCCTGAACCCTAGCTGAGCTACTTCTAGCTGCCCTGTACCCTGGCTGAGGTGCTCCTAGCTGCCCTGAACCCTAGCTGAGCTACTTCTAGCTGCCCTGAACCCTGGCTGAGCTACTTCTAGCAGCCCTGAACCCTAGCTGAGGAGCTCCAAGCTGCCCTGAACCTTGGCTGAGGTGCTCCAAGCTGCCCTGAACCCTGGCTGAGGTGCACCAAGCTGCCCTGAACCCTGGCTGAAGTGCTCCAAGCTGCCCTGAACCCTGGCTGAGGTGCTCCAAGCTGCCCTGAACCCTGGCTGAGGTGCTCCTAGCAGCCCTGAACCCTGACTGAGGTTTTGCTAGGTCCCCCCTCGACCCTATCTCCTCTCTCCCCCCCCCCCTTTCTCACCCTTCTCCCCTGGTGGTATCTGCTCCGCGTCATCCACCCCGCTCTTCCTACCTCTCCCCACTTGTCTCCCCACGTCATCAGTCCCCATCTCTCCTCCCCCCACCTCCACTCTTCACCCCCAACAAGAGGGGGGCCCATCGGTCAGTGATTCCCGGCTCATTGAGAGGCCCTCTAAACGCTCCATTCCTGAGATGGCTGGAAATTGATTATAGACGTCCGAAGGCGACGGCCTCAGGGGGAAAAACCAACCAGGGCGGTTCCTGGAATGTGTCCGGGATGTTCTGGCCTTGTCCAGGGCGTTCCAGGATTGTCTAGGGCGTTCCTCGTTTGTCCAGGGCGTTCCAGGATTGTCCAGGGCGTTCCCCGTTTGTCCAGGGTGTTCCATTATCGTCTCGGGCGTTCCTCGTTTGTCTGAGAGGGGCACTTGGGGATCGCTCAGGGATGGTTTCCAGTCGCCAAAAGACTCGCTGGAACCTGTTGGTGGTGTTCCAGACTGCCGAGGTCTCTCCCACGCTACTACAACATTTATCATGAGTTAGGGAATTGTCCAGGGCGTCCGCCCTCCCTCGCTTCTGGTTGTCCAGGGCGCCCCATGCTTGCCTGGGGTTGGCTCCTGGGCCCCGTCGCAGCGGGTCGCCAGTTGCGTTCGAGAGCTCGGCGGAGACACTGCTAAGCTGTTAAAAGCCTTTCTCAAGCACGGGCGTCCCCCCTGGGTCCTCACGGGCCGTTTGAGCGGCGTTTCCAGTCGGTCGGATGGTCGTGGCCATCATCTCAACAGCTCCGCTCTGACTCCCTCAACCTTTTCCGGTTTTAGACGTGGATTTCGGGGTTTTCTTAACGTCTCAAACATCTCAAGATCGTCGCACTTAACTTGAGAACGTCTGAAAAACATCTTCAGACTTTCTCGAGAATGTTTGAGATGTCCTTAAGGTGTCTGAGGTTTCTTAAGATGTCTTGGACGTTCCCAAGATGTCTAGGATTTTCCCAAGATGTCTTGGACGTTCCCAAGATGGCTTGGGCGTTCCTAAGATGTCTAGGATGTTCCCAAGATGTTTAGGACGTTCCCAAGATGTCTAGGGCGTTCCCAAGATGTCTAGGGCGTTCCCAAGGTGTCTAGGGCGTTCCCAAGGTGTCTAGGGCGTTCCCAAGATGTCTTGGACGTTCCCAAGATGTCGTGGACGTTTCTAAGATGTTTGAAACATTCTCAAAAGGTTTGAAACGTTCTTAAAATGTCTGAAACGTTTCGAAGACGCTTAAAACGTTCTCAGGATTCTTTTTTTTAAGCGTTTTGAAGATGTCTGAGACGTTCCCAAGATGTCTGACACGTTCTCAAGTTGTTATTTCAAGACATACGTTTTCAGGTGGTCTGTTTATTACTGTAGGGCGCTCTGGCGTTGCACGTAGTATTCTCAGTCATCCATATATCATCATTATCATTATCATTATCATTATCATTATAAGTAGTAGTGCTAGCAGCAGTTTCACTATCATCACTATCTTCGTTGTTGACCGTACAGTCGTTACGCCGGTCTGGGCAACGGCAATCAGTCAACAGCTTCCCCACACTGATCCAGAGTGTCAGTTCACACAGACAGTGGAGAGGAGAATGGGGGGGGGGCGCGACAGCTATGCTATGGGGGTGCGACAGCTATGCTGTGGGGGTGCGACAATCATTGTGGTTTCTAGCAACTCACCCTACCCTCCTTCCAGCGCAGACCCGACTCGAAGTGACCATCACTGTGGCTTCCAGCAACTCACACTACCCTCCTTCCAGCGCAGACCCGACTCGAAGTGACCATCACTGTGGCTTCAGCAACTCACCCTACCCTCCTTCCAGCGCAGACCCGACTCGAAGTGACCATCACTGTGGCTTCCAGCAACTCACCCCACCCTCCTTCCAGCGCAGACCCGACTCGAAGTGACCATCACTGTGGCTTCCAGCAACTCACACTACCCTCCTTCCAGCGCAGACCCGACTCGAAGTGACCATCACTGTGGCTTCAGCAACTCACCCTACCCTCCTTCCAGCGCAGACCCGACTCGAAGTGATCATCACTGTGGCTTCCAGCAACTCACACTACCCTCCTTCCAGCGCAGACCCGACTCGAAGTGACCATCACTGTGGCTTCAGCAACTCACCCTACCCTCCTTCCAGC
Source organism: Panulirus ornatus (assembly GCF_036320965.1). Classification (NCBI taxonomy): domain Eukaryota; kingdom Metazoa; phylum Arthropoda; class Malacostraca; order Decapoda; family Palinuridae; genus Panulirus; species Panulirus ornatus. The sequence goes on along the minus strand of NC_092267.1, from coordinate 7,882,078 downwards.
GCAGACCCGACTCGAAGTGACCATCACTGTGGCTTCCAGCAACTCACACTACCCTCCTTCCAGCGCAGACCCGACTCGAAGTGACCATCACTGTGGCTTCAGCAACTCACCCTACCCTCCTTCCAGCGCAGACCCGACTCGAAGTGACCATCACTGTGGCTTCAGCAACTCACCCTACCCTCCTTCCAGCGCAGACCCGACTCGAAGTGACCATCACTGTGGCTTCAGCAACTCACCCTACCCTCCTTCCAGCGCAGACCCGACTCGAAGTGACCATCACTGTGGCTTCCAGCAACTCACCCCACCCTCCTTCCAGCGCAGACCCGACTCGAAGTGATCATCACTGTGGCTTCCAGCAACTCACCCCACCCTCCTTCCAGCGCAGACCCGACTCGAAGTGATCATCACTGTGGCTTCCAGCAACTCACCCCACCCTCCTTCCAGCGCAGACCCGACTCGAAGTGACCATCACTGTGGCTTCCAGCAACTCACCCCACCCTCCTTCCAGCGCAGACCCGACTCGAAGTGATCATCACTGTGGCTTCCAGCAACTCACCCCACCCTCCTTCCAGCGCAGACCCGACTCGAAGTGACCATCACTGTGGCTTCCAGCAACTCACACTACCCTCCTTCCAGCGCAGACCCGACTCGAAGTGACCATCACTGTGGCTTCCAGCAACTCACACTACCCTCCTTCCAGCGCAGACCCGACTCGAAGTGATCATCACTGTGGCTTCCAGCAACTCACACTACCCTCCTTCCAGCGCAGACCCGACTCGAAGTGACCATCACTGTGGCTTCAGCAACTCACCCTACCCTCCTTCCAGCGCAGACCCGACTCGAAGTGATCATCACTGTGGCTTCAGCAACTCACCCTACCCTCCTTCCAGCGCAGACCCGACTCGAAGTGATCATCACTGTGGCTTCAGCAACTCACCCTACCCTCCTTCCAGCGCAGACCCGACTCGAAGTGATCATCACTGTGGCTTCAGCAACTCACCCTACCCTCCTTCCAGCGCAGACCCGACTCGAAGTGATCATCACTGTGGCTTCCAGCAACTCACACTACCCTCCTTCCAGCGCAGACCCGACTCGAAGTGATCATCACTGTGGCTTCCAGCAACTCACACTACCCTCCTTCCAGCGCAGACCCGACTCGAAGTGATCATCACTGTGGCTTCAGCAACTCACCCTACCCTCCTTCCAGACCAGATCCGACTCCAAGTGACAATCATTGTGGTTTCTAGCAACTCACCCTACCCTCCTTCCAGCGCAGACCCGACTCGAAGTGACCATCACTGTGGCTTCCAGCAACTCACCCCACCCTCCTTCCAGCGCAGACCCGACTCGAAGTGATCATCACTGTGGCTTCCAGCAACTCACACTACCCTCCTTCCAGCGCAGACCCGACTCGAAGTGACCATCACTGTGGCTTCCAGCAACTCACACTACCCTCCTTCCAGCGCAGACCCGACTCGAAGTGATCATCACTGTGGCTTCCAGCAACTCACCCTACCCTCCTTCCAGCGCAGACCCGACTCGAAGTGATCATCACTGTGGCTTCCAGCAACTCACACTACCCTCCTTCCAGCGCAGACCCGACTCGAAGTGATCATCACTGTGGCTTCCAGCAACTCACCCCACCCTCCTTCCAGCGCAGACCCGACTCGAAGTGATCATCACTGTGGCTTCCAGCAACTCACACTACCCTCCTTCCAGCGCAGACCCGACTCGAAGTGATCATCACTGTGGCTTCCAGCAACTCACACTACCCTCCTTCCAGCGCAGACCCGACTCGAAGTGATCATCACTGTGGCTTCCAGCAACTCACACTACCCTCCTTCCAGCGCAGACCCGACTCGAAGTGACCATCACTGTGGCTTCCAGCAACTCACACTACCCTCCTTCCAGCGCAGACCCGACTCGAAGTGATCATCACTGTGGCTTCCAGCAACTCACACTACCCTCCTTCCAGCGCAGACCCGACTCGAAGTGATCATCACTGTGGCTTCCAGCAACTCACACTACCCTCCTTCCAGCGCAGACCCGACTCGAAGTGACCATCACTGTGGCTTCAGCAACTCACCCTACCCTCCTTCCAGCGCAGACCCGACTCGAAGTGACCATCACTGTGGCTTCCAGCAACTCACCCCACCCTCCTTCCAGCGCAGACCCGACTCGAAGTGATCATCACTGTGGCTTCCAGCAACTCACCCCACCCTCCTTCCAGCGCAGACCCGACTCGAAGTGATCATCACTGTGGCTTCCAGCAACTCACCCCACCCTCCTTCCAGCGCAGACCCGACTCGAAGTGACCATCACTGTGGCTTCCAGCAACTCACCCCACCCTCCTTCCAGCGCAGACCCGACTCGAAGTGATCATCACTGTGGCTTCCAGCAACTCACATACCCTCCTTCCAGCGCAGACCCGACTCGAAGTGACCATCACTGTGGCTTCCAGCAACTCACACTACCCTCCTTCCAGCGCAGACCCGACTCGAAGTGATCATCACTGTGGCTTCCAGCAACTCACACTACCCTCCTTCCAGCGCAGACCCGACTCGAAGTGACCATCACTGTGGCTTCCAGCAACTCACCCCACCCTCCTTCCAGCGCAGACCCGACTCGAAGTGACCATCACTGTGGCTTCCAGCAACTCACCCCACCCTCCTTCCAGCGCAGACCCGACTCGAAGTGACCATCACTGTGGCTTCCAGCAACTCACCCCACCCTCCTTCCAGCGCAGACCCGACTCGAAGTGACCATCACTGTGGCTTCCAGCAACTCACACTACCCTCCTTCCAGCGCAGACCCGACTCGAAGTGATCATCACTGTGGCTTCCAGCAACTCACACTACCCTCCTTCCAGCGCAGACCCGACTCGAAGTGACCATCACTGTGGCTTCCAGCAACTCACACTACCCTCCTTCCAGCGCAGACCCGACTCGAAGTGATCATCACTGTGGCTTCAGCAACTCACCCTACCCTCCTTCCAGCGCAGACCCGACTCGAAGTGACCATCACTGTGGCTTCCAGCAACTCACACTACCCTCCTTCCAGCGCAGACCCGACTCGAAGTGACCATCACTGTGGCTTCAGCAACTCACCCTACCCTCCTTCCAGCGCAGACCCGACTCGAAGTGATCATCACTGTGGCTTCCAGCAACTCACCCCACCCTCCTTCCAGCGCAGACCCGACTCGAAGTGATCATCACTGTGGCTTCCAGCAACTCACCCCACCCTCCTTCCAGCGCAGACCCGACTCGAAGTGACCATCACTGTGGCTTCAGCAACTCACCCTACCCTCCTTCCAGCGCAGACCCGACTCGAAGTGACCATCACTGTGGCTTCAGCAACTCACCCTACCCTCCTTCCAGCGCAGACCCGACTCGAAGTGACCATCACTGTGGCTTCCAGCAACTCACACTACCCTCCTTCCAGCGCAGACCCGACTCGAAGTGACCATCACTGTGGCTTCAGCAACTCACCCTACCCTCCTTCCAGCGCAGACCCGACTCGAAGTGACCATCACTGTGGCTTCAGCAACTCACCCTACCCTCCTTCCAGCGCAGACCCGACTCGAAGTGACCATCACTGTGGCTTCCAGCAACTCACACTACCCTCCTTCCAGCGCAGACCCGACTCGAAGTGACCATCACTGTGGCTTCAGCAACTCACCCTACCCTCCTTCCAGCGCAGACCCGACTCGAAGTGATCATCACTGTGGCTTCAGCAACTCACCCTACCCTCCTTCCAGCGCAGACCCGACTCGAAGTGATCATCACTGTGGCTTCCAGCAACTCACACTACCCTCCTTCCAGCGCAGACCCGACTCGAAGTGATCATCACTGTGGCTTCCAGCAACTCACCCCACCCTCCTTCCAGCGCAGACCCGACTCGAAGTGATCATCACTGTGGCTTCCAGCAACTCACCCCACCCTCCTTCCAGCGCAGACCCGACTCGAAGTGACCATCACTGTGGCTTCCAGCAACTCACACTACCCTCCTTCCAGCGCAGACCCGACTCGAAGTGACCATCACTGTGGCTTCAGCAACTCACCCTACCCTCCTTCCAGCGCAGACCCGACTCGAAGTGACCATCACTGTGGCTTCAGCAACTCACCCTACCCTCCTTCCAGCGCAGACCCGACTCGAAGTGACCATCACTGTGGCTTCAGCAACTCACCCTACCCTCCTTCCAGCGCAGACCCGACTCGAAGTGACCATCACTGTGGCTTCAGCAACTCACCCTACCCTCCTTCCAGCGCAGACCCGACTCGAAGTGATCATCACTGTGGCTTCAGCAACTCACCCTACCCTCCTTCCAGTGCAGACCCAGACCCGACTCGAAGTGACCATCACTGTGGCTTCCAGCAACTCACGACTACCCTCCTTCCAGACCAGATCCGACTCCAAGTGACAATCATTGTGGTTTCCAGCAACTCACCCCACCCTCCTTCCAGCGCAGACCCGACTCGAAGTGACCATCACTGTGGCTTCCAGCAACTCACCCTACCCTCCTTCCAGACCAGACCCGACTCTAAGTGACAATCATTGTGGTTTCTAGCAACTCACCCTACCCTCCTTCCAGAACAGAACTGAACATTAGCTGACCATCACTGTGGCTTCCAGCAACTCACACTACCCTCCTTCCAGCCCAGATGGAGGGTATCAAAACGTGCGTGCCCGTCGCTCTGGCTGATCAAGATCTTACATAGGCCACGGGAAAGGCCTCTGGCTTGACCAGCAGTTGAAGGGATTTCTTTTCTCTTTTGCATCACGAAATGGAAAGGGAACAGGAGACACCGCGGTAATGGAGATGATTTGAAGCACCGAATAAGAACCGTTTGTCTCCCTCTGTATATCACAATTTGTTTGCCATTCATTTCTCAACAGGCCACCGAGGGAGGGGGATCTGCTGCGGCTGCTGGAAGCGCATGCAACACCAAACAGTGTCAGGTCAAACCTGCAGAACCAACAAATCATATCTTAACCAGCTGATGTCGCCAGTACATCCCACCTCAGGCTAGTGCCGAGAGGCTGGCTGGCAATAAACGAGGAGGTCTCTCCTGGCAGATGTTTCGAGCCGGCAAATGAACGAGCCGAACCTCCTCCTGAGGAGGTCTCTCCTGGCTGATGTTTCGAGCCGGCAAATGAACGAACCGAACCTCCTCCTGAGGAGGTCTCTTGGCTGATGTTTCGAGCCGGCAAATGAACGAACCGAACCTCCTCCTGAGGAAGTCTCCCCTGGCTGATGTTTCGAGCCGGCAAATGAACGAACTGAACCTCCTCCTGAGGAGGTCTCTCCTGGCTGATGTTTCGAGCCGGCAAATAAACGAACCGAACCTCCTCCTGAGGAGGTCTCTCCTGGTCGATGTTTCGAGCCGGCAAATAAACGAACCGAACCTCCTCCTGAGGAGGTCTCTCCTGGCTGATGTTTCGAGCCGGCAAATGAACGAACCGAACCTCCTCCTGAGGAGGTCTCTCCTGGCTGATGTTTCGAGCCGGCAAATGAACGAACCGAACCTCCTCCTGAGGCTCGACTCGGTACCCCCGACGATCGCCGGGAAATTGGGAATATCTGATTGTGCCGCTGGTTCTCTTGTAATTCGACAGCTTCTTCAGTTTTCCAGGAAGCGATCCTGGCTGCTGCGAACCCAATATAGTGTGAGTTCAGTCATGTGGGGACGGGTTTGAGAGGCCATCAAATAAGACATGAGAGGTTCGTTAAATATCTTTCGAGAGTACTTCAAGATGGAATTGCGTCTTGAGTTGGGGGGGGGGGGAGTTCTGGGTTAGATGAAGAGCCGGAGACTCGAGTCCGCTTCAAGACGGCCGGAATGCGGAATTGGAATCTTTGACCGGCATCGAGTGAGAGGGATGATGATGAGAGTGAGAGAGAGAGAGAGAGAGAGAGAGAGAGAGAGAGAGAGAGAGAGAGAGAGAGAGAGAGAGAGAGAGAGAGAGAGAGAGAGAGAGAGAGAGAGAGGAGAAGGGACGACAGCATCTCACAACACATCAGTCGCAGATGGAGACAGGGGTTGTCGAGGAGGAGAGAGGGAGATCTGCAGCAGCGCGCTGCCCCCCGCGCGTATACTCCCGGACATGAACGCTAACCTGGGGCTAGTGCCCAAGTTAGGATGAGGACTCGGAGGAGGGATACTACAGGCTCGGGCTAGTGCCCAAGTTAGGATGAGGACTCGGAGGAGGGATACTGCAGGCTGGGGCCACTGCTAAGCTGGGGCACTGCCCAAGTAGAGATAAGTTCCAGCTCGCCATGCGGCGTATGTGACTGACACGACCTCAGAATTCATCAAGTCGTCGGGAGCGCTTATGATCCCTTCAGCACGACGGTACGACCACGACCCCCCCATACCACCCCGAGCAAGACGTACGGTACGACTTCCTGAGCAACGTGCCGGGTACGACCTTCTGTTGAGCACGACGTACGGCCATTTGAGCTCTGTACGACCCACCACTGAGCAAGAAGTGCGACACGTATCTCTGAAGCTCGACAGCACGACCCTTGTGGACGAAGGTACGACCCGGGAGCATAAGGGCATAATGACCCGACCACTTTTTTTTTCTACTTATTACTTAAAGTCTCATGAGAGTGATGGACCTAACCCTTAACACTAAGGGCCAGGTCAAAGGTCAGGAGTATCGTACCCAAAGGTCGTAACACCGGGGGTCAAGGGCAGTACCGTCGTGGTCAGGAGGTCAGAACATAAACACCTTGTTTTCTAAAAGTCTCTCCCACTCTCGTTTTCTATATCCGCTTTAGTCTCCTTCCTGCCCAACACTTCCTCTCCATTTCTTTAGGTTACTCCCAGCGAAAAATGAAGTTCTGAAATATCACCATAACGAATTAAGTATGGCTCTTGCAAACCACCTTGTATCATTAATGGGTGGTTCTATTGTTAGCTCGCTCTCCGGGAGGCCACAATCTTGTTTGGAAAGAAAGTTTACACTTTCTTTTAAAAGACACGATTAAGTTTTCGTCGCATCTTTTAAATGGAACTCGAATACAACTATCAGGTTCCCATCTGCACAAGTCTGGCCATAAGTTTACCGTCTGTTCTTCAGGATGAATCCCCAAAGCCATCTTTTTTTTTTTTTTCTACGCTTTAAACATTCCTGGATTACAATCTCTTAAAGTTTTATCTTTCTTCAAAACGTGGACATTTCCTCTCTCTCCCTCTCTCTCTCTCTCTCTCTCTCTCTCTCTCTCTCTCTCTCTCTCTCTCTCTCTGTATATATATATATATATATATATATATATATATATATATATATATATATATATATATATATATATTATCCCTGGGGATAGGGGAGAAAGAATACTTCCCACGTATTCCCTGCGTGTCGTAGAAGGCGACTAAAAGGGAAGGGAGCGGGGGGCTGGAAATCCTCCCCTCTCGTTTTTTTTTTTTTCCAAAAAAGAAGGAACAGAGAAGGGGGCCAGGTGAGGATATTCCCTCTATGGCCCAGTCCTCTGTTCTTAACGCTACCTCGCTAACGCGGGAAATGGCGAATAGTATGAAAAAAAAAAAATATATATATATATATATATATATATATATATATAGAGAGAGAGAGAGAGAGAGAGAGAGAGAGAGAGAGAGAGAGAGAGATTTGGGATATTCTTTTGAAAAATTAGAATTGTCTCTGCGGATCAAAGAGGCTTTTGAAGGGTCAGGTCAAAGGCCAGGCCATTTAAGACCGTTGGGCGTACCCCCGTGCTCGAAGGTCGTGCCGTCATGCTCAAAAGGGTCGTACCGTCGTGTCACAACGTGCTCAAAAGGGTCGTACCGTCGTGTCACAACGTGCTCAAAAGGGTCGTACCGTCGTGTCACGACGTGCTCAAAAGGGTCGTACCGTCGTGTCGTACGCAGGCAGTCATAGCCCGCTGACGAAACCGCCATTCGGTGATGTGTTGACACAGCAATCCTTGTTACATAACCTCTCTGCTGGAATACCAAAACTTTGTGAGAAAGAGAGAGAGAGAGAGAGAGAGAGAGAGAGAGAGAGAGAGAGAGAGAGAGAGAGAGAGAGAGAGAGAGAGAGAGAGAGAGAGAAGAGAGAGAGAGAGAGAGAGTCTATTTTCGAAGCGTGTCTATGTTTAAACCGACAGTTAGATGGAGGGGTGAAAGAAGCATATTTATAGAATTGCATCTGAAAACAACGAAATCGCTTTCATCATTTCAAAATATGAAGACGAGACTCCAGGGACGTCCTCACCGTAGCTTACATCTGGACCTGTTCATGTCTCTCCACCAGTCATGCTCGTACTTCACAATTCATGGTGTTCTATGCTTGAACTTCTCCACCAGTCATGCTCTCTCCTATGCTTGAACTTCTCCACCAGTCATGCTCTACAATGCTTGAACTTCTCCACCAGTCATGCTCTCTCCTATGCTTGAACTTCTCCACCAGTCATGCTCTACAATGCTTGAACTTCTCCACCAGTCATGCTCTCCAGTGCTTGAGCTCCACCAGTCATGCTCTCCTATGCTTGAACTTCACCAGTCATGCTCTCCTATGCTTGAACTTCACCAGTCATGCCCTCCTACGCTTGAACTTCTCCACCAGTCATGCTCTCCAATGCTTGAACTTCTCCACCAGTCATGCTCTCCAGTGCTTGAGCTCCACCAGTCATGCTCTCCTATGCTTGAACTTCACCAGTCATGCTCTCCTATGCTTGAACTTCACCAGTCATGCCCTCCTACGCTTGAACTTCTCCACCACTCATGCTCTCTAATGCTTGAACTTCTCCACCAGTCATGCTCTCCAATGCTTGAACTTCACCACCAGTCATGCTCTCCAATGCTTGAACTTCTCCACCAGTCATGCTCTCCAATGCTTGAACTTCATCACCAGTCATGCTCTCCTATGCTTGAACTTCTCCACCAGTCATGCTCTCCAATGTTTGAACTTCACCAGCCGCGCTGGTCCACGCATGCAATTCCCCATCAGTCAAGCCGTTCCCTCTCATACCCTCCTGCCTGTTTACACTGATGTGTGTAAAATGTGTAACCTTTTGTCACCCGAAGTCTTATAAATTTACGACGAGTCTGCCTCTCATTGCCCAGCAGTTGCCTGGCCTTTATTTAGTACACTCTTCTCATCCACATTTTCTTTTTTCTTTTTTTTTCTTATCTTCGTTTCTTAAAGACATATTCTTGGAACTCTTGAGATTCTGGTTAAAGATCTCATCACGCGCGGTAGATAATGGTTTTTGAGATGTGTGTCAGGGTGTAGGATGGCTGGCCGTAATTGGGTGGGTCAGTTTTCCTTTTTTTCTTTTTCATTTTTGATTTTCTCCGGAATTGAAACCAAAGGTACGGTCACGCAAGCTCAAGGGGGCCCGGGTTGATCCAGTGAGAGAGAGAGAGAGAGAGAGAGAGAGAGAGAGAGAGAGAGAGAGAGAGAGAGAGAGAGAGAGAGAGAGAGAGAGAGAGAGTCGAGGTGCTCGCCAGATACTGGTTCGTACCAGTTCGGGAGTCAGGCATGAGAGTTTTCGGGGTCGTGACTCGTTCGCCAACCCACATTTTGACCCTCTTCACTCCACCCTCCTGCATTAAACATGGAAGTCTAAACCATCAAACTGGGCGTATAGGCGTCCATCTTCTTCATAGAATCTAGGATGATTTTTAAGACCCCCCCAAAAAAATACTCCCGAAATCCTTTAGAAAGTCCCCCCCGAGGGAGTACATCTGCTGGATAGAATCGCCCCAAGCCAAGTTTCTTGTTAAGCTAATTACTCCTATAATTGGAGGGGTGGGGTGGGTTGGGGTTGGCGGGGGTCGTGGCTTGAGTCTGGGAGGGAGGGAGTGCGGGTGGCGGGCGGAGGTGGCGGGGCGAGGGGGGCTTGGGTCGAGTGTGGCGTGTCGGTGGGGCGAGGCAGGGTGGTGATCGCGCTCCTCCAGCCCCGCAGATCAATAGCAACAAGCTAACTGCCACCACCGCCCCACCAGATGCCACACACCGCCACTCGAATATGAATTGATAAAACTTCTTGAGCTGGCTTTCCTCGTCGTCTTCTTCCTCCTTATATTCATTATAGTTTCTTATATAGTCACATATATGGAGTAAGTCTCCCCTTCTAGCGCTGTTCTCACGACGTGGTTTGAATCTATTCTCTTTTTTTCCGAGAGGTACACCCGTATGTATCAGTCCTAACCAGCACCCTTTAGGAAATCGCCTCTTAACAAGCATGTCTCTTGATGCCACCCGAGAGAACATTCCACGGTAAACATCGCCACAACGTCTGTTCGTATGTTGGTCATCGTCCTCATGTCTGCCACCTCACACCCGCTAGCGAGTCACCCCATGAGGGAAGGGGAGGAGAAAAAACAACCGGGGAGAAAGATGTTACACAGACGAAGCGTTAGTTAAGAAAAGAAAATAACAGACAAAGAAAGGCGAGGGAAGCGTCGTCGCTTGGGCTCCCCCCCCCCCTCCTCCTCCTAACCCGACACGTCCACAGTGGAAAACTCGCTTCTTTTTTTTTTTCTTTTTCTTTTTCTTTCCTCCCCAGCAAACAATGAGCTACGTCCAGACTAGAGGCCAGAACTTGCCACAACTTGGGAACTTGTTTGGGGGGAAATTTGACGAGAGTCGGCAAATTATGAGGCGAGTTAATGAGTAATATTTTAAATGATTTCAAAACAAGAAATCTGTTTTGACACTACTTTTTTTTTCATCGTTTATGATTTACGGAATATAGATTCTTAAGTCTGGTTATTATTAGTGTTAGTTGAATATAAAGGAAGCGCCCAAGCAACACGGCAACGGGAAGATGCACGTCTGAAGTCAAACCTGGTTAAGACCCACAAAATGGTTTCCATTAAAATAAATGTGCAATATTTTTTCACATCTGATTCCAGAGTGGAAACGAAACATTGATCTGTTATTTCAACAGATGTGAGACAAAAGATTTCGTGAAAGATGTGTGTGTGTGTGTGTGTGTGTGTGTGTGTGTGTGTGTGTGTGCGGAGACTGACACCCTAAAGCCAGTCAGTAGAAACTGTCAGCAGACAGGGCCACATGGGGTCGTCTAGCAGAAAGGAGCCATTAAGCAGTAACAGCAGAGCTACACACACACACACACACACTCGTCTGACAGCATTGTCTCCTGGCCGGTAATGGCTTCCCTATAACCCTGCAAATTGCTGTATAAACCCGGCAGTTAAACATGGCCGTAACGTTTAATTCCATCCATAATTTTTATCACCTCCCTGGCCCTGGCTCCTTCCCTCTTTACTGGTGCCTTCCCTCAACCTCCTCCTCCTCCTCCCCCACCGCTCCCTCCCTAATGCTTGACTCCCCCTCCCTCCCTCCCTCCGCCTCGGCTTTCCTCACAGTCCCTCTCGCTCTCCAAACTGCGTCTTGTGAGAACTGAGAAATATTCCTCTTCTTCTTCACTGCTCCAGGGGGGAAGGGGGGTTGATGGACGTCCCTTCGCGATACCTCACGTTACCAACAGGACGACCCACGTCTACTAAACTAACGCCTCGTAGTTATGAGGAAACAAATGGAACTTACCTACTGGGCTTATCCAGAGTAAATCCACGAAAACCACTACGAGGGAAGAGAACAGAACAGATAGGTGACGGACTAGCGACATCTTCCCCATGTACATAAACATCCACACACACACATACACACACACACATACACACACACTAGCAACATCATCCCTACCCACATAAACATCCACAATCACCTACCCACACACACACACACACACACACACACACTAGCAACATCATCCCTACCCACATAAACATCCACAATCACCTACCCACACACACACACACACACACACACACTAGCAACATCATCCCTACTCACATAAACATCCACAATTACCCACACACACACACTAGTGACATCTTTCCTCCCAACACACCCACCCACCCACCCACCCTACCACCCACCCACACACACACACACACACACACACCCACACACACACTAGCGACATCTTCACATCAACACCCGTACTGGCCACGCCCACGCAGCCTAGCTAAGTGATCGGTACAGCGCGGCGCCTCGGAGAAGATGACCCAAGTTTCCAACTTGTTATCCGGCCACCCGGTTTGAATTTCATCCTGGGAAACACATTTGACAGAAATATTTGGGCTTCTCTCGCCTGCAATATATACAAAACAGTTGGAAGAGCCGGCGTGGAAATTATTGTCGTCTCCTTGTGCTGTGAGAGACAGGGAGAAATGCGTGATCGGGAGAAATGCGTGATCCATCAATAGGGTTTTTAACTCGTTGGTCATGACGATGTCAATGGAGAGGCCATGATGACGTAGTGGTGATGTGGCGGTAGAAACTGTTCACTATAGGAATAAACAGATTGACAGCGAAGTACGTCGCTGCAAAGGTAAACTTTCTGACTTGACTGTTCGGTTAGATGAAAAGTGTGCGTGTGTGTGTGTGATTTTGTGCGGGTGGAGTGTAGGGTCCGTCTACATATGACAAGGAAGCTGTGTGGCGGTGGACTGTACGTAGATGTACGTGTATGGCCAGGCAGCTGTGGAGTGGTAAGAGGTGTGTTATCGAAACTGGAAATGGCGGGGCAAAGAGATTACTCGCAACAATTTGCAACTGGGTTCAAACTTTTTTGAGTGCACGAAAAAAGCAAGTGCGTCTGCGCCTGCGCATGCTATCCAAGTCTTTTAAGATGATGAATGTTGCGTGTCTTGTGTGGCGATATTAGTCGATCATGGATCACTCCGCCTGAGGGGCGGGTGTGGTGCACGTGTGAGGTGCTCGGCTGACCCCATTTAAGCTAGCAGAAAAGAGGAGGAGGAGGAGGAGGAGGAGGAGGAAGAGGAGGAGGAGGAGGAGGAGGAGGAGGAGGAGGAGAGACACAAGCCGGGCTAACATGGTGGCTGGTTTAAGCCGACAGGACGGGTTAAGGTGTCGACTTGACGCAGTCATCCGACAGGACGGTTGACGACTTGACGCGTCATCCGACAGGACGGACGGTTAAAGTGTCGACTTGACGCAGTCATCCGACAGGACGGACGGTTAAAGTGTCGACTTGACGCAGTCATCCGACAGGACGGGTTAAAGTGTCGACTTTACGCAGTCATCCGACAGGACGGACGGTTAAAGTGTCGACTTGACGCAGTCATCCGTCAATATCCACTTTTATCCATCTCTATCCCACAGTTTTCACTTACGATTATATATATACGCAGTCGATATATTGCGTATGTATATGCTATATATCAATATGTATATGTGTGTAGTTAGGTGGGGTAATCACCTAGTTACCTAACAATTTCATAACAATCGAAACTAACGATCTCGTTAGGTGGGGTAATCACCTAGTTGCCTAATAATTTCATAACAATCGAAACTAACAATCTAGTTAGGTGGGGTAATCACCTAGTTGCCCAACAATTTCATAAGAATCGAAACTAACAATCTAGTCTCTGCACAAGTAAAAGAACATTTGGAAGTCTACGGATACGACGACCCTTGTTTCTAATCCTATATCATGTAAAGTAACCCTCAACAGTCGACCTGGGGAACACGAAGATGCTGATGCGATGGTATGACTCACCATCAAGAGCGCAGGAGGTCACAACGCGACTGAGAAGTGACGTTGGAAAAGATCACAATTGAGAGGGCGTGATCAAGTAAAATCCTTGTAATCCACCGGGGGGGGGGGGGGGGGGGGGGGGGGGGGGGAAATGATACACGATAAGTTCTCAAGTGCACTTTCTTGTACTGATCACATCATCAGGGGAGATATAAATGACGTCCTAACTGCGTCCCTTCGCTGTATATCAACTGACTGTTTTATTTCTTTCTTGCATCTCCCCTGATGATGTGATCATTACACGAAAGTGCACTTGGGAACTTATCGTGTTTCATTTCCCCGTGGAAATATATATATATATATATATATATATATATATATATATATATATATATATATATATATATATATATATATATATATATAAGCTAAGCACCATACCACCAATCATGAGTAATGCTGCCCACTTTACGGCAAAACCTGTTAAAAAACAGAAACAGCCCTAGTGATGATAGACTTTCTTCTCATAATAATAATAATAATAATAATAATAATAATAATAATAATAATAATAATAATGATAACGGTAAAGAGATCCACAATTCAGCTCGCAGTTTGGACAATAGCAAGAGGGCAATCAAGACTAGGCAGTTAGTAGGGTAGGTAACTTGGTTCCCACCCCTGCTCTCTCATACAGTGAGCTACGCTAATCATAGCTACATATGCTACGGTCAGAGCTTTCTCAATATCCTCAGCTAAGGTTAGCACTTTCCCAACATCGTAAACCAAGGTTAGCTCCTTCTCAACATCCTCAGCTAAGGTTAGCACTTTCCATCAAGCTAGGCTATCGCTAGGCTGTTTCTTCCCCCCTGAGTACATGACGTCACCCCCTTCTCGGCGGCCTACGTAGCCCGACCGCCCCGGAGAGTGTACACCCGTCTCTCTCGTAGCCACTAACACGGGAGATACAGGCAGCGGCTTGTGTGGCCGGCCGGCGCTAGCTTCCCGCGCCCGTTGGCTCCTGATTTATACGAGACGCCTTAACTTTGACGAGCATGTCACACAGCAGCTCTCTCTCTCTCTCTCTCTCTCTCTCTCTCTCTCTCTCTCTCTTCGACAGTCTTTCTGTCTCTACCTTTTAATATTTTGAGGTTAATCTCTCTCTCATCGACAGTCCTTCTGTCTCTGCCTTTAATATTTTGAGGTTAAGCCGTCTCTCTCTCTCTCTCTCTCTCTCTCTCTCTCTCTCTCTCTCTCTCTCTCTCTCTCTCATCGACTGTGTCTCTTCGTGTAATATTTTGAGGTTAAGCTGGCTGTGTGTGTGTGTGTGTGTGTGTGTGTGTGTGTCTTGTCCCCGCAATCGTCACCACCGAGGTGACAAGCGTCTGTCCGCTCGGCTCCCCCACCATACCACAACTCCTTCCAAGTTCTTAATACCTTCCCTTAGAAATGATATTCTCTGGCACGTACTCTAGTACTCCCACATACTCCACTTCCTCTAGTTATCTATCACTCTACTATCTATCACTCTACTGTCACTTGGAGTAATAATTACTTTCAGACGAGTGGCAGTACGAAGTTATTTCATGGACAGAATTATTCCGTGTAGAAAAAAAAATGGTTGATTAGTTTTTTAAGGGATAAGGATTCTTTAAATTCTAATTCTAACAGGTCAAAAAAAAAAAGTTATAGTAATGCGGATAAAGTTGATTAACCTTTCCCGGGATCCGTTATTTTTCCGGGCGGCTATATTGTGAATATTGTACATTGCGGAATAAAGAAATTTTTTATTGTGAATATACGAAAATATTCACGTGTGTTCTACCTTTAATGTACAGGACTGGGTTCCTACCTCTCTTGATGTAGATCACTACTATCTTGCCTTATCTCGTCTGTCTTATGTAGACTTAATAAACAACGTCTTGTTATCTTGCTTATCCCATGTAGATCCCCATTATCTTGGTTTATCTTGTCTATCTTATGTAGACCCAAACAATACTGGATCATCTTGCCTATCATATGTAATATGAACACCAAAATTTTGGGTTATCGTATCTTAGGTAGAATACCACGTCATCTTGTGTATCTTACGTAGAATACTGCAATACTGGACTGTCCTGTCTATCGTATGTAGAAATTAACAATACTGGGTTATCTTCTGTATCTTAAGTAAAACACCACAATCTTGGGTTATCTTGTGAGGCGAGTGGTATGGCTTAGGCAGTTCATACGTCGCTTCAAACTTTCCTTACGTCTATGGGTTTCCTTGCGTCTATGAGTAAGCTTACGTCTATGAGTAACCTTACGTTTATGAGTAACTTTACGTCTATGAGTCTGTTTCCTTACGTCTATGAGTAACCTTACGTTTATGAGTAACTTTACGTCTATGAGTCTGTTTCCTTACGTCTGTGAGTAACCTTAAGTTTATGAGTAACCTTACGTCTATGAGTCTGTTTCCTTACGTCTGTGAGTAACCTTAAGTTTATGAGTAACCTTACGTCTATGAGTCTGTTTCCTTACGTCTGTGAGTAACCTTAAGTTTATGAGTAACCTTTACTTACATGTCAGACTTTCCTTACGTCTGACTTTTCTTACATCTCAAACTTTCGTTACAAGTCAGACTTTACACACGTCTAAGACTCTCCTTTACGGTTCAGACTTACCTTAAGACTAAGACTTATCTTAAAAGATTATTCTACCGTCTCATAACTTCATTGTTTTGAGACAACTTAGGTTTCAGACGTTCCTTAAGTCTCAGACTTTCCTTATGCCTCTGACTTACCATAACTCTCAGACTTTCCTTATGTCTCTGACTTACCATAACTCTCAGACTTTCCTTATGCCTCTGACTTACCGTAAGTCTCTGACTTTCCTTATGCCTCTGACTTACCGTAAGTCTCAGACTTTCCTTATGCCTCTGACTCACCTTTATCTTAGATGTGCTTTAAGTCTCCGTCATTTCTCGTGTCTCAGACTTACTCGTCATCTCAGACTTTCCCTTAAGTCTAAAGCAACGATGTCTATTCTCACACAAAACCGAGGCGACCTATCTTACGGATCAATGAACCTTTTCGTTCCATCCACATCCGGACCATTTCCATTTAACCGGACATCTATATCGGACTTATGACCCTTTGATTTTTTTTTCTCACGCATATTCGGGCCTTTTCCAAGCACTAAGGTCATTTCTCACACACCTTCTAGAGCCTTTCCTCACACATGCCTCCCCCCCCACAACTTTCCCACGGTCTCTCTCTCTCTCTCTCTCTCTCTCTCTCTCTCTCTCTCTCTCTCTCTCTCTCTCTCTCTCACTATGACCTTTCTCATACACGCTTGATCTTTCTCACCCAACCTTGACCTTTCTCACACGTCGTGTCGATCTTCCTCATTTTTGGAAAGATTTCGACGTGCAAACCACACTCACACATGTCACACCTTTCCCACGTGTCTCTGGGCCTTTGATCTCCCTTTCGCACACCAGACCTTTCGCTCACATTCCAAGCTTTACACAGACACACACACACACCCACTTGACTCCTCTTCTCGCGCACACCAAATCTTTCGCACTCTTAAGACGCATCCATAACCCTCATCCATACACACTCCTCCGTCTCCCACCTCTCACACACACCAAACATCTCTCACCTTTCGCACGCAATCCGGACATTTCACACCATTCCCACTCAGTGCACCCCCGTCGCACCTTTCCCACGCACGCACGCACGCACCATATCCTTCGCACCTCTTTTCACACCCCCCACAACTCTCGCGCTCCTGCATTGCTAAGCGTAGAGAAAAAAGCTTTGGGATAAGCTTTCTCTTTTCTTTCTTTTTTTGTTTCATCCGGCGGAAAGTTTTTTTTTTTCCCAAAGACTGCAGACCGGAGGGCGGAAGGGTACGGTGGCCGAGGTGGTCCGGGTATGTGGAAAGCCCATTTTATACAACCAGGGGTCCGAATCCAGGTTAGAATCGAAGGCCGAAATTTATAAAGTCTAATTGAAAAAGGCTAATACAATTGTTTCGGACATTGTAATACACACACACACACACACACACACACATATATATATATATATATATATATATATATATATATATATATATATATATACATATATATATATATATATATATATATATATATATATATATATATATATATATATATATATATATACACACACATATATATATATATATATATATATATATATATATATATATATATATATATATATATAATGTCTTTTTCATAGAAATCCAGTTATACTGAAATTACCTTCGTACTATATAAAGGCCACTGTGCTGAAATTACTCTGAAAGAAGAGTGCAATTCTTTTGAAATCAGTCTGATAGAAACGAAATCATATTGAGAGATTATTTACATATGATGGCCGTAATTCTGATGGAAAGGCCATTGGTTTTGAGAGATTACTTTAACGTCAATGTAATCATGCTGATATAGAGAGAGCTCGTCGCTCTGAGGCTGTTACGATGGCATATGTGGCCGTCAGTTTTGAGATCACCCTGGCGGAAGTGCTGGGCGGGAAGTTACTATGGGAAACACACACACACGCTCTCTCTCTCTCTCTCTCTCTCTCTCTCTCTCTCTCTCTCTCTCGAGGGAATTGTGTAACGATGCAGGTGTAGCGTCGCCGCCCTGAACACGAGAGAGAGAGAGAGAGAGAGAGAGAGAGAGAGAGAGAGAGAGAGAGAGAGAGAGAGAGAGAGAGAGAGTCAGCGAGATAAGTTGGAGGAGGGAGAGCCGTTCCCATCCTTCGCCCCCCCTCTCCCCTCAGAGAGTTGCACTCACCTTAGCACTCTCACTGGCCTCTTAAGTGCACTCGTAGCGAGGAGTGCGTACCGGGTGTAGGCCTCTCTCTCTCTCTCTCTCTCTCTCTCTCTCTCTCTCTCTCTCTCTCTCTCTCTCTCTCTCTCTCTCTCTCTCCCCTGTAAATCATTTACACCACACGTATAATAGCCACCTGTGCAAACTGCATCGCAGAGCGGTTTCATGACACTTGAGTAACCTTTTCCGCTTCGACAGAACCGTCATAATGTAAGTGGCGGACCACAGCCACCATGTAACTCCCCGTCACTTACGGAGAACCGTCATGACTGAGACGACAGATAAGGACAGATAAGGTGGAGGATAAGGCTAATCTTCTCACGTGGATCTGTCGGTCACCGACGCCCGCTGGGTTGAGCCTGTCCCTCTGCACGTTCATCACGCGCCTTTCTGAGACGAGCGAAGCGTTTTCCTCGCCGAGATGAAGTGGCAATTAAAAAAAGAGGCCCATTTCAGTAGGCGAGTCCAGAGTGAACACAACAGAGACTGCAGCCTTTGGACGAGGGTGTGTGTGTGTGTGTGTGTGTGTGTGTTTTGTGTGTGTGTCCTGTTTAACTAGTGGCGCTCTATCATATCCATCCACTGCGGAAAATTGAATTGGTATTTATTTTGAATAGCTTTTGCGAACGAGCCACCAACAGGGGGCAAACTTAATTAATACACACAACTCGTCAAACTGGGAGAGGAGGAAAAAAAAGTTGGTGACTGTACCGTTCGACTCTTGGTATGTGGTCCATCTGACTGTACCGTCGACTCTTGGTATGTGGTCCATCTGACTGTACCGTTCGACTCTTGGTATGTGGTCCATCTGACTGTACTGTCGACTATTCTTTAGGTATGTGGTCCATTTGAAGATGTTGTTGTGATGTGCACAAAGCCACAGCAAGACTTGGACTAACAGAAACACACCAGCTTAGCATCAGAAGGAATGGGTCGGGTCAGGTCAGAAGGAGGTCAGGTTATCAAACCCCTAGGGTCGTACCGTCGTGATCAAAGGTCGTACCGTCGTGTTCAAGGGTCGTAACGTCGTGCTTAAGGGTCGTACCATCGTGCTCAAGGGTCGTACCGTCGTGCTCAAGGGTCGCACCGTCGTGCTCGAGTCGTACCCTCGTGCTCAAGGAATCGTAGTCGTGTTCAAGGAATCGTACCGTCGTGTTCAGGGGGTCGTACCGTCGTGTTCAAGGGTCGTACCGTCGTGTTCAAGGGTCGTACCGTCGTGCTCACGGTACAGACGATATGGAAGCAACTATCACTCATCAACTACAAGCACGGGCAGTAGACCACGTCCGCCGACAACAGTCACTGAAGTCTGACAAAGAAGCAGAAAAAGACAATAATTTGGCGAGGAAGAAGTACCAGGTGGCAAAAGCGGAGGAAAGAAGGTTGAAAGTAGACTTCAAGATCACGAGACTAAAGAGATCAAGGTGAAAGAAGGCTACAAAATCACGAGACTAAAAGACCTAAATGAAAGATGGCTATACAAGATCGCGAAGGAAGACTTAGGAAAAAAAAAAATGGAAATGGAAGCTAAAACATCGAGCAAATAAAATGTTTAAATACTATTTGAAACGTTGTTTTTTCAAGGAGCCACCTTATGAAGAGGAGTGTGTAAATATACTTCATAGAGACCATGCTGGGGACAAACATGTCAAGTATATGTGTAGCTGAGAAGTCAACACTGTGAGCCGAGACCAACCCAAGAGTTTCTAATGATGGAGACTACTCAAGAGGGACAAGAGCAGTAAAACTCCCTCCCCATACATAACACAGAGGTAGATGCCCATACACACACACACACACACACACACACACACACACTGCGGGCAGTTTCAAACGTAACTAAATCCAAACTACAGACCATAACACAGGTTGACAGCTCCACATCCACAGGTCCCACAATGTACCTCAAAACGACTACCTTCTGTCCATCCATCTTTACATCTCTGTACTTGACCTTTCCCTCCCTCCTCCTCCTCCCCCCTACTGCCTGTCTCGCTCTGACATCCCTCAATCTTCCCACAGACATACTATTACCGTCCGTGCTGGCTAAGGGCGACTGCTTCGCCCTTAACCCCGGGTAACACACTGAGTTCCTCAAGCATTCCCCTTGCGTCGTCCGCATCTGAAAATGAGGAGGTGGTCGGTGGCCGGAATGCCTGGCTGATAACCTGTGTGCGCCCCATACAAAAAAAAAAAAAAAAAAAAATCGGGTATCTGACGGGGAAATGAAACACGGTAAGTTCCCAAGTGCACTTTCGTGTTATAATCACATCATCATGGGAGATAAAAATAAAGAAATATTACAGTCCGTTGATATACAAGGAAGAGACGTAGCTAGGACGCCATTTGGTACCAAATGACGTCCTAGCTACCTCTTCCTCGTATATCAACTGACTGTTACATTTCTTTTTGTATCTCCCATGATGATGTGATCATGACACGAAAGTGCACTTGGGAATTTACAGTTTCATTTCCCCGTGGATTAGAGGGAATTTACTTGATCACGCGCTCAATCGTCATCTTTTCCTATATATATATATATATATATATATATATATATATATATATATATATATATATATATATATATGTATATTGTACATACAGAAATACACATTCTCTTTCATGTCCTTCCTTGTCTTGACGTCTTCAGTTCTCTCGTCCGCCTAGTCTGGCAGACCTGCTGCGCGAGAGCAAGTCCCCGGCGAGCAGTTGTGTGGCGCACTTTACCGGCGTGTGAGAGGCCGGTGAGCCCATAAAGGAAGAAGAGGAGAACAAATGGGACACAGGAAGCCCATTGTTTACTGGGAATTTTGTTGCAAAGAACACCACTCGGTCGATGCCAGTGTTGACACAGTCCCGGGCACACACAACCCTCCCGCAAGGCCCCCCTCGTATTACAGCAACCACGGGGCCTTGTTTGCCGTAGGGACGTATACAAATATAATTCCCCTCTGAATACCTTATAATGTTCTTCATGAATAATGGTGTCTGCCGCGGCGGTACACAGGAAACAAAATATCGGGCGGTGTTCGGCGGGTGTGGTAACACTGTGGGTCTTTTGTTGACATGGAGGTGGGCGACGCGTCGGCTGGCGGATCTTAAGGAACTCGTGTCCTTGTCCGCTTCGTTCTTACGGCCATTACTCACTCCGACTTACCTAAGTAATGTTCTTTTTTTTACATACATATATTTCTAAGGCGTGTGTGGAGCCCGTGTTATCCAACGCGTAAGTCATATACGTACACGTCGGTGAGGAAAAAGGAGTGTTAAATATTACGTCCTTTTTGGTGGATGGGAAAGAAATGAGATCCAGCTCTCATATTACGTGAGCTTTATTTTCATGTGACAGGGGGGTGGTAATTACAGTAATTAGTTATTCATGTATACAAATAATGAGGTAAACAGATAATGAAGCACACAGACATAGAGATAAGGGCAGAGGTAGGTAGCGGTGTAAGGAAGCAGGTGTTTAGCGAGATGGACGTACGCTAGGGGTCGCTGTATTGCTAAGCGCCTTCACTACTGCACCACCTCCCCCTCCCTTCCTACATACATTTCTTAAAACCTCCGGCCGAGAGGCAATGCCGCCTTGTCATTAACTTACCTCGAGCGTTAAATTGCCTTCCTGATTGTCCTTATTGTTTTTCTTCTCTGACCGTAAGTCAGGAAATGGCTATTGATCACAAAGTAAGTGACCAGAGTTCGGGGGGGGGGGGCCGGCGCCAAGACGTAAATGACCGACACACCAGCCTCGGCCCCACGCTGCTGCAATACATGCAGGTGGGGGAAAGACACTAATGCAACGCAGTCACCAAGTTCGCTACGCTTCCTGAGGGTTCGCATTGCTGCCAGGCCGCTATTTTCATGCGATGAAACAATGCATATGATGACCCATTAAGCCAGGAATGTCTGACACATACGTTAGGAATGTTTTTTTTCTCTCTTTTCAAGAAGCTTTTTCATCGTTCATGAGAGCTGCAGCTGGTGAGAAATAAGAGTCAATGATCTTGCTTACATGAGGGAATCTTGATCCCGTGGCCACCAGGATGAGATCCGAGAATCATATATACGCGAGATGTCGCCACCCCGTAAACTCGGTTGGCTTGGCGTGTGGGACGTGTCATCTGCGCCCAATCTATCTATGCAGGCTGAGTGTACGTGCACTACGTTGTATGCCTCCCAGTTCAACCACAACTGATGTGTACATGATGACGTCGTCTCTCTCTCTCTCTCTCTCTCTCTCTCTCTCTCTCTCTCTCTCTCTCTCTCTCTCTCTCTCTCTATCTATCTATCTATGGGACAAAGGTGATACTGATCTCATGAGACTACACCGCTCAGAACTGCTTTCCTTTAAGTCAAATTTCTTCCCTCCCTAGTTGTCTGCTTCAGAATCGGTTTTATTTGAACAAAATGCGTCTTTCTTATTCAAACCGAAAGTTCAAACATTCATTGTACTGTTGTTCTGTCCATGAATTATGCCCGGCATTATTTTCACCTATTGAAAGCACAAAATTCTAACACATCGAACTAAGTCAGTGGAGCCGAATGCAAATTAGTAATCCCTAGCCAAATTCTTAAAAGGGCCAGGTCAAAGGTCACTCCATCATAGCCAAGGGTCGTAAGCCGTGCTCAGGGGTCGTACTATCGTGCATGGGTACTGGACAACCTCCCTCACCAGGGGGAACACGGGTGTTGGGCAGCCAATCACGTGGCAGGACTTGATGGCCGGGTCCCGCGCGGCCGCTCACTCCCGGCCACGCTATTGGTCGACGCGCCTCGTTTACTTCCTCATTACGCTGATAAACGCTTTGTCCACAGGTCCTCCCGCTTGTCTGGGCCTGACCACTGCCATCTGGGGGCGGGAGGGGGAACTGCCAAGGATGGGGATGGAAGGCGGGAGGAACATGAGTTGGATCCAAAGTCTGGGACACCTGCGAGGTTGTTTTGATTTTGATTTTCATTGCCGAGACAGGAGCTGCCGGACGCTGCTTCCCTTCCAGGGGAAGAGAATGCCTTAGAGACATTCTTGGCTACGATGGTGTGATACTTGTCCACGACCGTACGACTCGGGCACGACAGTACGACCCTTGTGCACGACGGTACGACCACTGAGTATAATGGCCTGGTCACTAACGAATGAACCAATGAAGAGAAAAGTTAGATAATTATATTTGTTAACTTTAAAAGATACTTTTTTTGTATTTATGATACAAATTCGACTTATTAATTTTGTACTCTACTGATCTCTGATTACTGAGCTCGAATCATCATTCTCATATCGACGAGGCAATATTTTTATCAAAACATATTTATCACTCCAATATGGAACTCATTGTGTGATACTGTGTCAAGTATGTAGTTCCTTGTGAAGTAAGTTTTTTTTTTCATGTTTTTATCGAAGGTTCATCGTAATTCCTGATTCTCCAAGACAAAAGGCTCACACCTTCAAAAAGGTTCACTTCCAAAGAAGCCTTCACTGTTCCAAAAGGCTCAATTCCTCCAAAGGCTCACTCCTCCAAAAAGTTCGCTTCTCCAAAAGACTATAAGGGTATGAATCACTCGTCACCACAGTCGAATTCGTCCGGGCGCTCCATTTCTCTGTATGAAGTGTCATATCTGACCATCGCTCACTTCCCCTGAGGTTATCTTCTATGTGAAGTTCAATTACCTCATGAAGGTTCACTTCGTTCCATGCAACACGTTACCTCCTCCTCCTCCTCCTCAGGGCTTGCCTCTAAGCTCCCCACAAAAGAAAGAAAAAAAGGTTCGCTTCTTACTTAGTCAAGGATCCCATCTGCCCAACTAACGCACGTGTGATTCACTGCTTCATGAGACGGTTCATAAGGCTTGTCTCGTAAGAGCTCGCTTCCATTTTTTACCCCAGCTTCGCTTTTCCGAAGAACCGCAACTTCTTGATTTGCTCTCTCTCTCTCTCTCTCTCTCTCTCTCTCTCTCTCTCTCTCTCTCTCTCTCTCTGACCTTAGGATTTGAGACAGTTGCGCCATCTTCCCGGGGGAAAGACCAGCCCAGTAATTCCCCCCCCCCCCCTCCCACGCGCGGACTGGCAAGTGCTGGGTGGAACACTGTGACGAAGAGCAGCCGTTGTACTGTGGTTCAGGAGAGGAGGGAGGCCCAGGGTAGTTTAAGAGTCCTCTTTCTCTTCTTGATACGATCTGGCGACAGTTTACAGGGAAGGGAGTACACGGGGGGTAAAATGAGAGGAGACAGAAGACAACTGATGTACTGTGTGAGTGTGTGTGTGTGTGTGTGTGAGAGAGAGAGAGAGAGAGAGAGAGAGAGAGAGAGAGAGAGAGAGAGAGAGAGAGAGAGAGAGGACAGTATTTCCACGACGATACAAGGAAGGAGTTTCAGAATTGAGGGGAAATGGTGGTAAAATATATGATGGCGTTGGATCTCAGGCTCGGGTTGATATGTGTGTGTGTGTGTGTGTGGTTCAGTGGGTAAATAGGGTAGGGATGGTGAGGGTATATCAGGGGGTAAGCAGCGCAGGGACTCTACCCCCTCCAGGAAGGGGTAGCAGTGTAAGGTGGGGGGAAGGGGGCACATGAAGCTGCTCGTGTTAACTCTGAACCTTTGTCCGAACCAAAGCTCGGGTTCGTCTCGCTCTTGTAATGTCTGAAGGAACCCTTGGAGAGGTGGGGTCCTACAGCTATCTATCTATCTATCTGCCTATCTATCTATCTACCTACACACACAACACAAACACACACACACACGAGGAACGAATGGAAGAAAGAAGACTTACAGGAAAGTGGGTTCGATACTATTCAAGACCAGACGAAGAAAATTTTGTCTCTGGGTGAGATTCTGGCCCCCCACGGGCGCTGGGATGTGTTCCACATTTTCTCTGGCGTTGACATCCCAATGTCCCATTATGGCATTTGCACCTGGGTAAGAAGTTGTACCAAGGGAAGTATTTGTACCTGGGATGATATACATACCAGGGTAAGTATTTGTGCCAGGGTATTTATTTCGAAATGTAAAAAGGAAATTGTCTGGTTTACCGTGGAGGTGTTTGTGCCAAAGGACGTACAAATTATTATCCCAAACGTTGAAAATTCCAACACACACACACACACACACACACACACACACACACAAGAACAAAACGTTATTCACAAAGGAGGTGAGGCTCAGGTCAGATGACTTCATGTCATGAAGGTGTGGAGTAATGGATAGTGTGGGCAAGGGTGGGCCACACAACACACGGAGTGCGGGCGATGCTGGGCCACACAACACACGGGGTGTGGGCGATGCTGGGCCACAGAACACACAGGGTGTGGGCGATGCTGGGCTACACAACACACGGGGTGCGGGCGATGCTGGGCCACAGAACACACGGAGTGTGGGCGATGCTGGGCCACACAACACACGGAGTGTGGGCGAGGCCTGAACCCTGTCAGCCCTGCCGGGCGAGCCATTCTTCCCGCCCAGGATCATTGAGTATCGACGGACGGTGAGTCTGCCGGTGTGTGTGTGTGTGTGTGTGTGTGTGTGTGTGTGTGTGTGTCCCTGCATCAGTACGCTGCGCTGCCTCAAACTTCTCAGCTCTCTTAATTCTGGTACCATCTTTACTGTCCTCCTCTGGACGTTTTATATATATATATATATATATATATATATATATATATATATATATATATATATATATATATATATATATATATATATATATATATATATATACGTATATATATATCATCTGCTGAAGATTTCACTGACCATATAATTAAAATCGATTCTTATATTTGTCAATGGACAGTTTCTCTCCCTTACAGTTCTTACCAAGTTGGGACTATGACGCCATGTTAAGTACAATGTCCACTCTCACGTCCCTCCCACACACAGATTCCTGCGGCTTATTTCCTGTGATTTGATACTTTTATCGTGGCCTTCCTTCGCTGTGTCCCCTCCTTATTGCTCTTCATTTACGTGGAGTGATTCTCATCAACCAAGTATCCGATAAAATTTGGTGTTTGTCTTAATCCTTCAGTTAGTTATTGGATTCTTTAAAACATTCTTTTTTTTTCCCCCTCTTGACTCACTCTGACATCATCTGCAAATACATTCAGGCATCAGTTCAGTCCTTCTGGCAAGTAATGTAAGAGATCAAGAATAGCAACGGTTCCTGGAACGAACCCTGTGGTACACCAGCAAATGATGCCAATCCATTTCGAGAAGGCTTCGCTTACATGCGTCCTCTGCTCCCTTCCACTAGTTTTCTATCCAGTGAAGGACTCTCTCTTTTATTCCTACCTGAAGACACTTCATAAGTGCTGCCATGTTGTACATTGTCAAATAATCTGACTGTCCTGGAGTACATTAATCAACCATCCTTCTCTTCTCTCTAGAATTGGCTTCATTCTCTCACAAAAGTCAGATATTTGTATTGCATCAACTCTTTTCCCCAAATCTCTCTGTGTCCTCTCACTAAGCAATACCTAATTTGCTTTCCGATTATTCATCTTTTCTAATGTTTCATGGACCACAACTTGTCAGAGAGACCAGTCCGTTGTTCGGGATAATATAACAACCTCCTTGGTTGACATTTGATCTGTTCTACTCCCTTAGCATTATGCTCTCCTCTACTGACATATTGAACGTTATTTTCAGCGACCTATCACGCATATCTGCATAGTTTTTATTCGATATATTAAGGAGACTTCCTCAGAGCCATTGAGTCTTTATAAGCCAAGACTATTTGGTCGTCTGCCTATATCTTTCTTGGTAGCTTCTGTGACTTCCAAGACCGCCTTCCTCCTTCCATCTCGCCGGTTCTGGGGTTATGGCGTCTGCCCCTACTGTGAAGGCACTTTTGACCTCCGTTTACATACTCCTCTATAAACCTTCCCTTTCAATCCCATAGCCTAATCAGGTGTTCTATAATGCCAGTTTACACCTGATGCATTTATAGAGAAGCTCCGGCTTGTCCTGTCCAACGTCCGTAATGGTTTTCTTCTGGGTTTTCTCCAGCATACACTCTACGAAAACTTGGCTCTACATTATTTTCTATCTCCATCAGAATCTTAAGTTTTACCCGCTATTGGTTCATAATTGAAATTCTTCATTATCACAACTTTACCATCTCCGTGGGCATGTTTCACTGCTTCATTTACCATCTTAATTGTTCCATCACTGTTACTGATGAATATCTGTTTATTTCATTAAAATTCTTCATATGAATATAAACTATTAACATCACAATGGAAACCTTTCCCACAGTTACTCTTTCCATTATACAGTGTGGATGGGTCATTCATCATAAATGTCCTCAAACGTAATGTTGTCACTCACTGATGGAGAGGGCCAATCTCCCTCCTCCTTTATCCTTTCCCTCCCTCCCTGCCATCACGTATCTCCCTGGAGAAACTAGTCCAGATCATAGATCTCTGGTAAGCTTTTGTCTCCGTTACTGCAGCAATATCAGGATTGTTTTCCCTGATGCTGTCCTTGAACACCAGCTCTTGCTCATTTACTGAAATCCACTTATTTTCGTCGACGACACTCGCGTCACGGAGCATCCTTGACCTGCCTGTGTTAGTGGTGAGATTCCCCTAAATTTCTTCAGCATCTTTCAAGTCCCCCATTTTTCTTTCCTCATCACTGATGTATACACCACAAAGGAATTCCTTCGTTGGCTAGTTTCTTACCCTGCTTAAGCACATCCTCGCTACTCGACTCTATACTAAGAGTAATCACTCCTTGTCCTCTAGTGTTTTGACTGTATCTACCAATTCTCTTTGTTTCATTTACCTCAGATGTTGCTCTCGGCATGTCTACTGCTTCTAGTCGTCTTTTAAACAGCGTTCTTGTCTTTCCTTCACACTTTCATCTTTCGCTGAGAGTGTATGGTCTCCGTCCAGACCAGAAAGATGCACCGACTTAACGTGTTGCCTCACTCCGTCCTCACAAACGTTCTTAGTTTTGGTGCAACACACATGTCGGCTTAGTCCTGCAGTATTGATTCCTCAACCTCCATGTGTGTGTGTGTGTGTGTGTGTGTGTGTGTGTGTGTGTGTGTGTGTGTGTGTGTGTGTTTCTTTCTCTCTTCCTCTCCTTCTCTTTCTCCCAACAGACACACACACACATACACATACCTTCAATCTCCACACACACACACACACACGCGCTGACACAGGGAGGCCTGACCCGGGGAGGGACGGTAGAGATGATTGTGGTGGTGGCAAAATTCAGTGGTGGGAGTGAGTGGAATACACACAGTTATCTCGGCCCGCCTCTCTTTGCTTGTTTGCCACTCTCCTCCCTCCCGGCTCTTGCTGGAGGGCTTGTCCGCGTTTTCCCATCTTCCTATACACGGCGGAATTGTTTTCGTGGCTTGTGTGTGTGTGTGTGTGTGTGTGTGTGTGTGTGTGTGTGTGTGTGTGCAATTACCTCGTTGAATGGCGAGGGGAGAGAGTTGTACACTCGTGGGGCCTCATCTTTTGAACATTTTCTACTCCCATACAACTTTTAAAACTTCCGTACGCTGTTAGTATTCGAGGTTCCTTTGGCTCTTTGTTCCAGTCATCCACCACTCCCATAGAACTACCCGGTAATTCTTTATACATTTCACAGACAAAGTTTCTTGCTTAATTTCACGTTATGTTCTCTCGTTGTTCCATCCTCCAATCCGTCGAAGAACTGTTCGCTGCAGACGGCATCAAACTGGTTTAAAAACTTAAGGACTGTGATCCATCTAACCTTACTCTTCTCTCTTCCACAATGGACAGTTTTAAAGGCATCTAATCTCTCACCGTAACTCAGACCCTCTTACCTCTGCTACCATCTTGTGCGCACTTCCCCCGTGTGCATTTCTGTATTAGTTCTTTGTTCGTCTTTCAGTCTGTGATCAAACCTGAAAAGCATTTTCTAGTCTGGTATCCTATTTGGTATGAACAATTTTGCTGTACAGTTCCTTATTATATGCACTCAATGCAGTTATGGTTTCTGCCAGCAGACAGCTTCTCTCCCCCTCTTGCGATAGGTCTCTGGCGACAGATTAGGTACAATTTCGACCATCGAAGTCCCGCTCACTCACGGATTCCTGCAGCTTCCCTCCTGCCAAACATTATTAGCATCCAGGGCTTATTTCACTGCGTCCATCCTCATGATTTTGCATCAATCGAGACAAGTTCATCAAGCATGTATCAGACCAACTTTAAAGTTTGCTCAGATCCTGTAGCAAACTGATGCGATCCTCTCTACGCATCACTTCCCTCGGGACCTCTGCATCATCCATATCCTGGTATGAATCCAGACCTTCTTCCAAGTCATTTACAAAGATCAAGAAGAGGAACGGTCCCAGGACTGAACCCTGCGGCACGCCAGGGATGACCCTAACCTGTTTCGAGGAGGCTTCCCTTGACGTGTGTCCTTTGTTCCCCTCCACTACCGTGACTTTCAATCTATGGAAGGAGTCGTCCTCTTTTTTTTTCCAGCCTAAAGTTCCAGATTCTTTACCAACCTCTTTTGTAGGTACAGTGTCAAATGCCATCCAACCTTCCCTTTTGTCTAAACTGGAGCTTACTATTTTATAGAATTCTAAGAGGTTCGTTACAAAGGATCCTCACCTGAATCCGTGTTGTCACACACACGCACACACACACACACACACACACACACACACACACACACACACAGATGCCTTTATCTTTTACCAGTTTGTCCCTCCATTCCCTAATTACCTTTCCCAATAATTCATGAACGACACTCTTCAGAGACACAGGTCTGTAGTTAGCGGGACTTGCTGGTCTCTCTTTCGAAAGACAGGCAAAACATTTCCCCCTTTTCCATACTAACATGGTACTTTAGGACCTTCCTCCTTCATCCTAGACAAAAAAGTAGTATCGTCAAACATATCAACACATATGTAGGTACTTGACGCAGACCATGAGCCTTGTACCTGTATGTGTATGTGTTCTGGATTCACTTATACTGAAAGTGACACATATAAATAAGTCTGGGGGATGTATGTACTTGCTCTGCGAGAGTAATTACTCATTCTTGGTTAGGTATTGTTTAAAAGTTTGCCGCGTAGGGGAACCTGTGATTTCCTTTGGTTTAATCCACCTATTTATTTATTTTTCAAATAAACGGTGCATCTTGGATGATGCACGCTGATACTCTTTGCTTTTCTTCACCTGATCTGTATTTCCCTTCGGGGGGGGAGGGAATATCTCAAGATCTGCTATCCATATTTACGGCAGCTGAGGCGCAGATTTAGCTGTATGAAGCGGGAGCGCAGTTTACAGTTTAGCAATTAAGCTGGCGGTATAAAGGGTGCGGACAGGGCACAGTTGGTGGTTAGCGCCGCGTACCTGACTCTCGCTGGCCGTGATTATGGTTGCATGAGCAGGGCTGTCACTCTGGCTGTAATTACACGGCCTGGATGGAGGGAGAGTGGCACGGTGGCGCT
>NC_092267.1:7813720-7846220 GCF_036320965.1 Panulirus ornatus | reverse complement strand
GGCGTGGAAATTCATGCTGAAGTTGTGGAGACACAATATTACCTTGAAACTCCTCAACCACCCTGATGTTGTGACACACACACACACACACACACACACACGTCACAAACAGATGGTACTCTCCCCTACCCACACACACACACACACACACACACACGTCACAAACAGATGGTACTCTCCCCTACCCACACACACACACACACACACACACACACACACACACGTCACAAACAGATGGTACTCTCCCCTACCCACACACACACACACACACACACACACACACACACACACACACGTCACAAACAGATGGCACTCTCCCCTACCCACACACACACACACACACACACACACACGTCACAAACAGATGGCACTCTCCCCTACCCACACACACACACACACACACACACACACACACACACTGTATTAACCAACACGTAAACACAAATGAGGAAAAGTCACTCGAGCGAAATCAGACACAGACAAGAAAGGAATGTAATCAATGGATGTGTGAGGCATAGCAGGACATGGGAGGGTGTGAGGGAGGGAGATGGGTGTGCGGCGCTACGGGCTAGCCAGCGCCGGCAGGGGTAATGTGAGGTGTGAGGGTGGAAGACACACGAGAAGGAGAGAGAGAGATGAGGGAGACAGTATCTTAGACCATTAAGAGTAGCATCTATATATCTATCTTTCTATCTATCCATCTGTCTATCTATCTCTGTATACATATACATTTGAGATCATGAGACGGTAAGGGTACTTAGCGTTTGATGAGCGAGTGTGGCACGAACGGAGAGGAAGACATGATTTTTCCACAGGTAAGGTCAGCGCTGGGTCGCATGAGGTCAGCGGAGGGG
This sequence comes from Panulirus ornatus, assembly GCF_036320965.1. Taxonomy (NCBI): domain Eukaryota; kingdom Metazoa; phylum Arthropoda; class Malacostraca; order Decapoda; family Palinuridae; genus Panulirus; species Panulirus ornatus. Next base: position 7,845,366 of record NC_092267.1, on the reverse strand, counting down.
AAACATACCCACCATATCGAAAGGTCAGACGCTCGAGGACTTAGCACTGTCTTGTCCACATAATAAAGATTTTATGACGCGCATGTTGCCAGACTCGAACGCACCAACCCGAACACCACCCCACTTTCTGGTAACGCTTGTTTACCCAATGGCGTCCTAACCACGTCTCTTCCTTGTAGATCAATTGACTGTTGTATCTCCTGTGTCTCCCCCGATGATGTGATTACTACACGAAAGTGCACTTGGGAACTCATCGTGTTTCATTTCCCCGTGGACTACAAACATATGTTTACATAAATATACAGTGCTCGCAATGGTCATATATCGACCCTGGTCTTTTATAGGAATATCTAAATATATCATAATTACAGACATGCTGGACCCAGAATACCACAAGATACTGCTGGAGTGGAAGTAAAGGCAAGGTAGCGGGGTGTGTTGTGTCTGCTTCACTAACTTCGCCACAGCCATGCTTAAAAATAGTTGTCCTACGAAGATGCAAAAACAATTATTTATTGCATTCGATCACTGTTCCTGCAAGCTATCGGTCTCTTTCACACACACACAAACACACACACAATAACTTATGAGTGTGCGAATGCAGACAGCATACCTACAAGTGTCGGAAAATGTAAGAGAGAAGAGAAAGTACAAAAGATTGGGTCCAGTGTGAGTATAGCAGAAATCCCTTCTCGTACGGTACACACAGGTCATTACATACACATATGCTCTGGCACAGGCAGTTAAGCCTCGACAGAATACAGCGTCGGAGGCCTGGCAAGTACAGAAGAAGCACCACCACCCCTGTAAGGCTGGAGGAGGAGGACGGTACAGTGGAGAGTGTACAGAACAACATTTCGAGTCTGCCAGGGATAACTCCCCCCCCCCCTCTATTCAGTATGCCGAGCACGGGGCGCGGCCAGCCCTCATGTGCCTGTGTTGTTGTGAGCATTCACACGCCAGCGGATCATCGTTCTACAAAGCTCTCTCTCTCTCTCTCTCTCTCTCTCTCTCTCTCTCTCTCTCTCTCTCTCTCTCTCTCTCTGTGCCTGACTGCCACTCTGCATACCTCTCACCACACACACCCGTCACGTCTTCCCATCCTACCAGTTCTTATGTGTGTTTCAAAGCCTCATGCGAAGCGGACTTCTCCTGCTCCCCCTCTTGATGATGGTGAAGGGAGGTGAAGACCTTATTTTTCTAAGTCTGTATGAGATGTGGCGAGTCGAAAGGCGTCAGCGACACCATGCCACCAGAGATCCCTCGTCCCCTAGTTGCAGTTTGGCACCACAAGGGCATCGAAGTCCACACCCCCAAAGCTTGTACAGACCACTGCAGAAACAGCCTCGTCCCAACCACTAAAGAACAGAGGTTAATAATCAGTACACAGCCACTTCAGTGACTGTGTACATACAGTCTGTTCAACCCTTCCCCACCTTAACATTTTTACAAGCCCAATGACCATATTATCTGCATCCTGGCGCTAATATCTGCGATTCGATTAAATTGTAGTAATGATAATGATAATCATTATTATTATCATCTTTATACGTTAAACCATCTTCTATTTCTATGTTTAAAGGCATAAATGAGTATATATATATATATATATATATATATATATATATATATATTAATATATATATATATATATATATATATATATATATATATATATATATATATATATATATATATATATATATATATTCCTTCTAGTCCACGGGGAAATGAAACACGATAAGTTCCCAAGTGCACTTTCATGTAATGATCACATATCAGGGGAGATATAAGAAAGAAATATATGTCAGTTATATTTCTTTGTTGTATCTCCCCTGATGACATGATATTACACGAAAGTGCACTTGAGAACTTACTGTGTTTCATTTCCCCGTGGATCAGAAGGAATTTACGTGATCACGCTCTCAATAGTGATCTTTTCCAATATATATATATATATATATATATATATATATATATATATATATATATATATATATATATATATATATATATATATATATATTCGTTAGATAAAGGGTACTTCATTAAATTCAACCATAAAAGTTCTCTGAAAACACCGGACCCCAGACATGTTCGAGCGCCTCAATCTAACGACGACATCTGATGTAATCAAATATGCAATTGGATAACTTCTCTTTCTTTCGTTCCTTTAGGCGAAAAAAAAAAGAATGAAAATACATAAAAATACACCAAAACAGATGGCGGATTAACTTAAAAGCCGTCGATGTACAGATGATGTCTTTACTTGTGTATTCAGACAGGTTGTTCATGAATTATAATTTCGAGAAGACTCTTTTGACATTCGTGGGTCAGGCATTAAGAAATCATGCTGAGCCAAATATCATGATTCCCAAATCATGAATCTCGCATGGGTTAAACTTGTCCAAAGACGTACAAAGTTACACACACACACACACACACACACACACACACAAGCCAGAGTTAGGTTTTTTGCTCTTACGAGGGTCAAGTCAAAAGATCGTACGTCTTAACCAAGGGTCGGTCGTACCGTCGTGCTCAAGGGTAGCACCGTCGTGCTCAAGGGTTGTACCGTCGCGCTCAAGGGTAGTACTGTCGTGATCAGAGGTCGTACCGTCGTGCTCAAGGGTAGTACTGTCGTGTTCAGAGATTGTACCGTCGTGCTCAAGGGTCGGGGGTCGTACCGTCGTGCTCAAGGGTCGGGGGTTGTACCGTCGTGCTCAAGGGTCGTACCATCGTGTTCAAGGATCCTACCGTCGTGCTCAAGAGTCGTACCGTCGTGCTCAAGCGTCGTGCCGTCGTATTCAAGGGTCGCACCTTTGTACTCAAGGGTCGTACCTTCGTACTCATGGAGTTAATTCTGACTTAACTGTCCTAAGTATTGTGGACAAAATTACTCAGGCGATCCACACACCACTCTACTCACCTCCCAGGTGAGTCACATGACCCACGGTGGGTCCACGCGTCACACGAGTCTCCAGAGGGGAGGAACATGACGGCACTGACGTCCGTCACCGGTGGACCGGCGCCGGCGTCACATATGTGACGCCGGCGCCGCCCCCCCCCCCGTGTGGATATATTCCCTTGGGAATATAGAAATCCCACCCCGCCGCACCACAAGCCCCGGGGGATTTTTAAATCCACTCCCTACCCCCACGACAGCCCCCTTCTTGGGGAGAGAGAGGAGAGAGAGAGAGAGAGAGAGAGAGAGAGAGAGAGAGAGAGAGAGAGAGAGAGAGAGAGAGAGAGAGAGAGAGAGAGAGAGAGGCTGAACATCCTTGGGGGAACCATACTAATTTCAGCCTTGTGACACACGACAAGATTGTCAACACACGAGATGGAAAAGGCGAAAGATAAGGCCACTAAAACCTTAGTTGTCCCTTAGGGTTGATCAGAGCCCTTACCCTACCATCTCGGCCCTTAATTCCCCAAGCATCTTTGGGGGGTTTCAACAACTCCCAGAGAACTGGGGATGGGGTGGTTCAGTATTTCCCAGAGTATGGGGATTAAGAATACCACATATTCTAGTTTATAATATACCTGTTAGGACTGTATCCGATATACTGAAGTATATAGGGTGCCTATAGCTCTGTTATATCGGAGTATATCGGTTCTTTTACAGAACAGATAATACCCTCCAACAGCCAGGATTCGAACCCAAGACCTTTTGCGTGGTAGTTGGGGATGCTAACAGTTAGCCTATGATCGCCCCTAATAGGGAAATGACTATCACGCAAAAGGTCCTGGGTTCGAATCCTGGGTGCTGGTGGGTATCATGTATTCTATAAGTGCGCGTTCATATACACTATATTCGTGTGTTTTTTGTATATATATATATATATATATATATATATATATATATATATATATATATATATATATATATATATATATATATATATATTCCCATGAGTCCAAGGGGAAAATGAAACACGATAAGTTCCCAAGTGCACTTTCGTGTAATAGTCACATCATCAGGGGAGACACAAGAGAGAAATATAACAGTCAGTTGATATACAACGAAGAGACGAAGCTAGGACGCCATTTGGTAAGCATGTGATTGTCCAAGACATACAACGAGCGTTCATAAACTTGTCATTTTACAAATCTTATCAACAATAAAGTTATCTAATTTGTATAGACCATCACTAATATATACAACGAAGAGACGAAGCTAGGACGCCATTTGGTAAACGACCAGCTTATTAATAGAGTTACGACCCCTAATGTTTAGTGGACGGTTCGTTCCTTGTGTGGCAGGGGAACCAAACGGAACGGTCCAGACGCCCTCCCCAGCTACCCACCAATTTCCGTTCTTGGAATCCACTGGGGGAATTATCGGGAGGGACAGATTGTGTTTATTTCGTTCTCCCAAGACATTACGGTGTGTGTGTGTGTGTGTGTGTGTGTGTGTGTGTGTGTGTGAGGGGGGGAATATGAGGTCATTTCAGGTTCCATACGCGGTATGTGAGGGGGAGATGTGTTTACGGGCAGCGGTACGGGGAACAGTGCACAAATGGCGTTGGAGAACACGTAAGCGTTTTAAGAGGCTGGACAGGATGGCCCATCCCAGCCTATGATGACCTCTCTCTCTCTCTCTCTCTCTCTCTCTCTCTCTCTCTCTCTCTCTCTCTCTCTCCAGCTGCATTCTTGCCTCCCGGTCACCCTATCTCTGCCAGTTTATATGAGGATCTGTTAATTCTCTCTGTCCGTCATTCTGTCACCTTCTGTCCGTCCGTCTGTCTCTGTCTCTCCTCCGCGTCTGCAGTCGTCACCGGCCTGTCTCCCGTCTCTCCCGCTGCTTTACCATTTATCTCTCTCGCGTGTTACCAACCTACTCTACTGTATTGGCAAGTCAAGTGGAACCATTTTCAATGCGAGGTTGGGAATACAATGAAGGAAGGGGCCGGCTGGAGAGGACAGGGGGTGACTAGGGGGGGGAGGGGGGAGGGGAGAAGGAGCAGGGGGAGAAGGGAGAGGAGGAGGAGGAGGAGGAGGGAGTGGGGAGAGGAGAGACCGCTTTCAATTTGTGGTTTCAGCGTGGTGTTTTAGGGGGAGTCACCAGGGGCGGGTCGCTGTCTTCCCAAGACTAGGTCTCTGGGTCTCTCTCTCTCTCTCTCTCTCTCTCTCTCTCTCTCTCTCTCTCTCTCTCTCTCTCTCTCTTTCCCCGCACACAAGCCTCGCACGTCCAAATCCCGTCCTCTGTCCGTTCAATTCCCTGCCCCGTTTCTTCCCCTTTTCCCCAAAAACCTTCGTTCCTCCATCAAATCCACACACGTCAGGATCCGCCGGCCGGTGGAGGTGGTGGACGTGATCCCGTGCAACGGATGCCTGGCCCGGAGACAGACACACACATACACACATACACACACTTACACACACACACCCACACACACACAGCCACACACACACACACACACACAACACACACACACACACACACACACACACATATACACACACGCACACACACACCCACACACACACACACACACACACACACAGTTTTAATCTTCCATTAGCAGTGGGGAATTTAGTGGACGCATTTTCCCCTCTTGTGCCATTCCCTTCGTCCCCGTGAAGCTCGCCTGAAGCACCCTTCTCCTGCCCTTCCCCCTCCTCTCTCTCTCTCTCTCTCTCTCTCTCTCTCTCCCTTGCCTCTTCCCCTCACCAATAACAAACATACCGGGCTGCACCACGGCCCTGACACTCCCTCCAAATACGACACATTTTCCTGCCATAGTTTCGTCTGTTGAATTGAGTCTCCCCTTCACCAACCCTCCTGCATCACTCCCATCAAAATATATCTCTTCGATATATATATATATATATATATATATATATATATATATATATATATATATATATATATATATATATATATATATATATATATATATTAGCTGAGACGACACGGGCAGCTGAGGCCCTAATCATGGTCATCCCTTTAACGATATATATATATATATATATATATATATATATATATATATATATATCTTTTTTTTCCAAAAGAAGGAACAGAGGGGGCCAGGTGAGGATATTCCAAAAAAGGCCCAGTCCTCTGTTCTTAACGCTACCTCGCTAACGCGGGAAATGGCGAATAGTTTAAAAGAAAGAAATATATATATATATATATATATATATATATATATATATATATATATATATATATATATATATATATATATATATATATATATATACCCTAGCGTGAGCCAAGTACGCATTTCATCGACCAACTCCTTGGAGTGGATGAACAGCTGGGCTTACTGTGGACCAACTGCCGCAATCAGGATTCGAATCTATGGGCGACCCGTGAATGCGTCAGGGTCAGGAACACACACCATAACACTTTATGAACTGTGGTCCTAGACCGGAAGACGTGGCCAGCTTCCTTGGTGCTGCAAGAGCCTCATATGGATACTGAAAGTACATTCGTAGTTTGACTGTCATTCGTTGGTATGGCGGTGGTGTTCGCAGGCCGACAAGGGTCCGGGGTTCGAGACCTAGGGAGAAGCCCTCCCCAAGCGTCATCACGCGCAGTGGGGTGTGCATCACGCCAGCGCCTCTGACGGCGCCCGACGTAAACGACTCCCTCACTGCGTCACGGTTAAGAACTCGTACCGTGAGTGGGTAACAGACACCCCCCAAACCTCCCCCCCTCACATCTCTCCTTCCGTTAGGTCTTAACAGGAGTAGGTGCGGCCACCTCATTTCGTAAGATCCCCGTTTCAAACTAACGGGGAAACACATCTGGACGGCCTAGTCATGCAACAGGAAAAGCAGAAACTTTAGGTTGATGATGAGCTGTTCCAGTTCGTCTATCTAATGAGAAGACCCTCATTTGATCCAATAGGAAAAAAAATAAACAAACTGTATAAGTAAATATATCCGATGCTGCGTTTTAAGACATTTGCATGAAGATTCCCCCCCCCCCCACCCCACACACACACACACACACACACACACACACACAAACACACACAATATCCTAATATGTGAAAGATGATTAGCTTCCGTCAGTTTCCCAGCTCAAAGACAAGATCATGATCAATCTTTCCCTAATTCCTGACCTGGTGTCAAAAGTCCCTCATTCTGCCATCGGGTCGTCACCGAGTTCCGATTTCTAGATGTTATTTTTCACGCCTTTGTATCTGATTTCTGACGTGGTTAGGTTCTACTGACCTCATTCTAAACAAGTCTTTTCTCGGTGATCTTCTGATTCTAAACAAGTACAATGCATTTTTCCGCTGATTTCTAGGTGGGATGTTGTGTTATGGTTGATTTCCCTAATGCTAAGCAACAGTTTAGAAGTTTGGTTCTACTCAACCAAGTTTTATCCGTCTATTCCGGACCTGAACTTCTAAGTGCTATGATATACTTCAGACAGAATCTCTCTCTCTCTCTCTCTCTCTCTCTCTCTCTCTCTCTCTCTCTCTCTCTATATATATATATATATATATATATATATATATATATATATATCATCGCATGTTTACCAAATGGAGTTCTAACTTCGTCTCTTCGATGTATATCAACTGATTGTTATATTCCTCTCTTGTGTCTCCCCTGATGATGTGATTATTACACGAAAGTGCACTTGGGAACTTTTCGTGTTTCATTTTCCCCGTGGACTCATAGGAATATATATATATATATATATATATATATATATATATATATATATATATATATATATATATATATATATATATATATTCCTATTTACGTCATGTACGCTTTCGTCAACCAGCACCTTAATGGGACATAAACCGCCGAGTTCCTCGAAACCAAATTGCCCAAGACGAAAACTCGAACGCGGATCCGGGGATTCAAGCCTAGGAAGACTGACCACTGTACCATGGGTGCAGCAGAACAATTCCTCTATTTCAACTCCACGATCGCGTCAGCTATCCATCATTACCTAACGATTTAAGAGTTCAAGTCTTCTTTGTGAACTCCCCCATCTCATCTATTGACGCGCCTCTCATATTCCTCTTTTAAGCTGCAATTTTAAAGTAATTTTCTTTTTTTTTCGCGAAGCTTCCTTCTCATTCAATATTCAGCTTACATTCATCTCCCGCGCACTCGCTGGCATAACCTCCCTATCCTCCCTCGCTTCATGCGAATGTCCAATTTTCTCCCTAATTCATTTTTGACTTCTGTCCAATTTCCTCTCTCTCTCTCTCTCTCTCTCTCTCTCTCTCTCTCTCTCTCTCTCTCTCTCTCTCTCTCTCATCTAATTCACCTTCTCTACTGAGTCCCCTTCTCCTCCCACCGCCCCTCACATTATGTCAAGTCGTGTCTGACGACAGTCAATATCAACCGGGCACAACCCCTACCATCAACGGGTTCGATTCTATCATTACGTCGGCCGGCTGCGGCTTCCCTCCTCCCCTTAAGAAGAGCCAGCAGGGCTGAGGATCATTTGAACACCCGTCTAAATGCATGATGCCAAAACGTGTTTTTTTTTTAACTCGCCTCTCCTCCGGCCTCCCTTCCTACACTGTCTAGCACAAGCAACGAGAGTGGATGCGAGCGAAGAAGTGATGTCTGAGGGCGCAGAGGTAGCATGTCTTAAATTGGTGTGTAGAACGGGTATAAATGCTGGCGGAGATGTGCGTCTGACGGCATCCGGCAACTGCCGCCACCGCCCAGGACCAACAGTTATTGAAATGTTGGCAAGTGTCCGTGATTGTGCCGCCCGCCCGCCGCCCGCCGCTGGCCAACTGCGCCGCCCTGCCACCCACCAACCAATCCCCCAGCCCCATCCCGCCCAACCACACCGTCCCCACTACCCCTCCGGCCTTTCGTTGGACAACACCAAATTTACAGCCAACGAAATGCGTCTCACTCGGCGTCATTTAATTTCAAAAGGGCGGCGGGGTATATGAAATGAGTTCACTCGGTAATTGTCAGAGAGCGAGGCTAATACACCCTGTTAGTGTATAGGTGTTGGATGATGGGGGTGTAGCGGTGTGTGTGTGTTCCTCCCTCTGACCCTATGTGATTACCTATTTGTACTGTACGGGGAGGGAGATTTACCGTAGTGGTAAACCTTGAACATTCTATACTCTAATGTTGTTTCTTAAATTTTTGTATGGTGTCTGCATTAACCATGTTTTCAGTCATTTGATTCCATTCATCCACCACTTACACTATAAAAGCACTTTCTCAGCCATTTTCAACACAAGTTTCTTGCTTAATTTCATGTTGTGTCCTCTGGCTGCTCTATCCTTTATCTGTCAAACACTTGTTCACTGTCTACGTCAAGGATCTTTTTAAAGACTCAAAAGGTGTAATCAGGCCACCCATCACCTTTCTCTCCTCCATGGCGGGTAAGTTAGAAGCTTCTAGCCTTTCCCTATAAACTTAGCTCTCCTATCTCTGGTACCATCTTTATTCCTCTCCTCTAGACCTTCTCTATAAGCTCCTTCTTAAAGTGAGGTGACCAAACTCGAGAAGTATGTTTTTGGCCTTATGTACGATGTCAAGAACTTGCTGGATATTTCCTTATCCATAAAGTTGAACGTTTTTATAACATTTGTTAGCAGACAGTTTGTCTCCTTAACCATCCTCTTAATGTGGGAATCTGGCAACATATCAGGGACGCTGTCAACTCTCAAGTCTTTCTGACACACAGATTCCTGCAACTTAGTTCCTACTAAACTGATAATAATATCATGGCCTTCTTTCAGCGGGACCCATCCTCAATTACTTTACAATAATAGGGGTTGAAATTCGTAAACCATGACCAGACCAACTTTGGAATTTGTCTGGGTCCCCTTGTAAGTTGATGCAGTCCTCCTCGCTTTCCACTTCCCTCGTGACCTTTGCATCGTCTGCAAAGACATTCAGGCCGGAATACAGACCATCTGACAGGTTATTTACATACATCAAAGAGTAATGGTCCCAGAGCAAAATCCTGTGGCACTCTGCTGGTGACCTCAACGAATTTTGAGACTTCACTAACATGCGTCTTTTGCTCTCTTCTAATCAGATCAATTTTCTATACTTCGGAAGAGCTTACCCCCTTCCCTTATTCCTGCCGCTTGATCCAACCCCTTCACCAGCCTCAAACGCTTTCTGGCGGTCCAGACTCAAACAATGCATCCACCCTTCCCTTGTGTCTAAGACAAAGCTCACTCTCTCGTAGAAATTTAAAAGGTCTGTGACACATGACCTCCTTTTCGTAAAATCGTGTACTCTCCCAGGTAATTTCTCCTCTGTAGAAAGTCATCTGCTTGCTTTCTAATCATATTATCCAGATATGTACGTTTGTACATATGTACCCCTATAAGATGTACACATTTTGTGTGCAGTCCGAGTCAAAGTCCCTCATGGGAAGGAAGGAGGGCTACTTTTCCCTCATGAGAAGGAAGGGGGGTTACTTTCCCTACATGGGAAGGAATATGGACAACTTTTCCTTCATGGGAAGGAAAGGGGCCTACTTTCCCTCCCTCCCTCTCCCCCCTCGTTGGAGGGAGGGTGGGAGGGAACTACCGGTGGTAGGAAAAGCCTCCAGAATCCAATAAGCTGAAACGTCCGGCCTTCTTGGAGGGGCCACATCAGCCCTCCAATACCCCCCTCGTTGGCTGATGGCTCGAGTGTTCGTCCTCCTCACACCTGTCACACTGACCCTCATGCTTGTCACACTGCCTCTCGTACCTGTCATACCCTCACACTTCTCACACTCATACCTGTCATACCCTCACACTTGTCATACTGCCTCTTATACCTGTCACAATATCCCTCACACTTGTCATATTGAGGCTATCGCCCGTCATCCTGGTGTTGCAGTGGGTCCACACCCCCGCCGTACACTGGTGTTGCAAGAGTTCCACACCACCGCCGTACAGTGGTGTTGCAGTGGGTCCACACCCCCGCCGTACACTGGTGTTGCAAGAGTTCCACACCACCGCCGTACAGTGGTGTTGCAGTGGGTCTACACCACCGCCGTACAGTGGTGTTGCAAGAGGTCCACACGACCGCCGTACAGTGGTGTTGCAAGAGTTCCACACCACCGCCGTACAGTGGTGTTGCAGTGGACGCCCACCACCCGCCGTAGTGGTGGTGGTGGTGTGGTAGGTGGCCTGGACAGGGGACCGGGGGATAGGGGTGAGGGGGATGGGGCGAGGTTCCATTCATTAGTCATCTTTCCAGGAAATTGTGGTTAGGATTATCTTGCCCCGAGCACCACTCACCCCACTTGAGGGGAGAGCGGCCGAGCGAGCGCCCCCTGTTCCTGCTACTGCCCGTACTGCTGTTGCTACTCCTCAGGAACGTTCACAGGTCGCGCTCCTGCTGTCCCACACAGCTGCACGGGTCAATCCTCCCTACAGTCACAGTACTGTGGCGTCTATGGCCGTGTGCGCTGTAATGGGGCGGGCGCGGTGAACGCCTTGCGTATAATGGGTCTCAGGTTATATGCTACGCCATTATGTACTCCAGGGTCGTACCGTCACGCTCAAGGGTCGTACCGTCGTGGTCAAAGGGTCGTACCGTCGTGGTCAAGGGTCGCATCGTCGTGGTCAAGGCTCGTGCCGTCGTGGTTAAATGTATTACCGTCGTGGTCAAGAGTCGTACCGTCGCGGTCAATGGTCGTACCGTCGCGGTCAAGGGTTGTTCCGTCGTGGTCAAGTGTCGTACCGTCGCGGTCAAGGGTCGTAACGTCGTGGTCAAGGGTCGTACCTTCGTGGTCAAGGGTCGTACCTTCGTGGTCAAGGGTCGTACCTTCGTGCTCAAATCTCGTACCGTAGTGCTACTAAGGTTGTACCACTGTACTGAAGGATCGTACCGTCTCAAGTACCGCCTTGCGGGACGACCAATAAACACACACACACACACACACACAGTGAGTCAGCTAGGGTTAGCCCGGGGTCAGATCCGAGTAGGTTCGAATCCTGGGCGTGGCAATGGGCCCACACCCAAGCCCAGGTGTTCATCCTCCCCTCGGGGCTGATCGACAAAAGGGTACCTGGCTTAGGCTGGGACGTGTGTGTGTGTGTGTGTGTGTGTGTGTGTGTGTGTGTGTGTGTGTGTGTGTGTGTGTGTGTGTGTTCACAGGAGAGACGGGGGCAACTCCTCGGATCACACCTAGTGGTCACCACTGCCTGAAGCCTCGTCGCCCAACAACTGACATCAACCCCCACCATTACCACAGTGGCGCACCGCCATCTCCGTATAAAGCCATTGCTTTACGGACACCTTCCGTTCACAGGGGCGGCGGGGGCAACCTCTCCCACGTAGCTGAAGGCAAAGGCGAGAGTCGCAAATGTGCAGTGGCGCCTGCGTCTAGCAGACCGTGTATGGAGAGTGTGCGATACGTCGCCCTCTCTGATGCTGTGAGCGAACGACACTACCCCACCCCCCACTCATCCCCGCTACCCACCATCCCCGCCATTCTTAATTGTCTCCCCCATTTCAGGATTCGCTTCACCCACACCCAGCAAAATTACGGGACGCTTTACAATTAAATGGCTGGGTAGGGGGGTGGGTGAGGGGGATGTGACACCTATCTCTTCATTAAGACAGGTTTTCCCCTCTTATTAAACGGGGGGACTCTCTCTCTCTCTCTCTCTCTCTCTCTCTCTCTCTCTCTCTCTCTCTCTCTCTCTCTCTCTCTCTCTCTCTCTCTTATTCTCTTCCTCCCCGTCCAGACCTTGTGGGGCACTGGGGTCCAACGGACACAAACAGCCTAGTGCAACAGCTGTCACAGAAGCAGGAAACACCAGACAACCTCTGACCTGACCCCTTCCTACCAACCCCCACCTAAAGGCACTTGACCCCTTTATCGTAACACACGCTAACAAACTTAACCTCCCATTAACCCGACGTCACCTCATCAAATCTACCTTGAGTCAAAATGTCATCAAACCCGACACAAACCTCACAGAACATAACCAGACCTCATCGAACATCATATAAACCTGGCTTCAATTCATCCCAATCTAACCTACGACACAATGAACAAGTTCAAAGAACCTTAACTTTATCTAACATCAAGGGTGTTACATTTCAGAAAGGTAGAGGGATTTTTAAGATGATACACACACACACACACACACACACACACACACACACACACACACACACACACACATGACCCTGACCTAAGATCTTGGTTTGTGACCGTAACCTTCTCAGGGAAGGTCTAGCACAGAGGAACAGAGATGGGGGCTAAGTGAGGATTTTCCCTCTAAGGCTCAGTCCTCTGTTCTTAACGACACCTTGCTAAATTGTGGACATGTATTATATATATATATATATATATATATATATATATATATATATATATATATATATATTCCTACGAGTCCACGGGGACTCATAGGACTATACTTGATCACGCGCAAAATTGTAATCCTTTCCAATATATATATATATATATATATATATATATATATATATATATATATATATATATATATATATATATATATATATATATATATATATTGCTGGCGAGCTCCAACTGTAAATTAGAATCTTTCAATATTCTTTTCAGGATCTGCACAACTGCGTTGGTAGTGAAGGGCGTTCAGACGGAACATGGCTGACTGTCATGTCCCCTGTCAGGCGCCCCCGTGCTCTGTCATGATGACATGCTATGCCAGGCGGCGGGCGGGCACAGGGAGAGAGAGAGAGAGAGAGAGAGAGAGAGAGAGAGAGAGAGAGAGAGAGAGAGAGAGAGAGAGAGGATGGAGACAAAACGTACAGGGAGGAGGAAAATTAAGAATAGATTGAAATAAATGGCATTAAGAAATATCTACGTCAAGTATATATATATATATATATATATATATATATATATATATATATATATATATATATATATATATATATATACAATCATGGGTTCTTGAGAGCATTAAGCTAATTTCCCCGTTGCCTCGGGCCACAAATCCATATATTGACCCGGTCTGTCAGTGAGTCTTTAAACTCCTTGCACACAAACACACACGCACACCATTTACTCCAACTGTTTGTCTTTCTGTTCACAGACATGTCTTTCTTTACATCCCTTCTTATTGTTTCTATATAACATTTATGTTCCTCAGCCCTGTCCAACCCCAGCTGTCCCCAGTCCTGTCCAACCCCAGCTTTGTCCCCAGTCCTGTCCAGCCCCAACTTTGTCCCCAGTCCTGTGCAACCCCAGCTTTGTCCCTAGTCCTCTCCAACCCCATCTTTATCCCCAGTCCTCTCCAACCCCATCTTTATCCCCAGTCCTCTCCAACCCAGCAATGGAAAATACAATCTCCATAGACATCCCTTGAGCATTCTCAATATTCAATTCATTAAACTTCACAATATTTTCTCCTCCGGCTTCGACGCACCTACGAAACACCCCCTTCACCACACACAAGGTCCCGCTTTCCATCACACCCGTGTCTGCCACTGGTTCTGCATCATGTGCGAACATACTGACCACAGTGCGACCTTCGTTCCCCGTGGCGGGTCGTGATCACCCGTCGTGAACAACGTAGGTCCCAGCGGCGAGCCCCGTAGCATTCCAATGGTGACTGATCTTCCATTCAGCAGCCCACTGGTGACTTATTTTGCACGTGTCACTCCACTGGTGACTTATTTTGCACGTGTCACTCCACTGGTGACTTATTTTGCACGTGTCACTCCACTGGTGACTTATTTTGCACGTGCTACCCCACTAGTGACTTATTTTGCACGTGTCACTCCACTGGTGACTTATTTTGCACGTGCTACCCCACTAGTGACTTATTTTGCACGTGCTACCCCACTAGTGACTTATTTTGCACGTGCTACCCCACTAGTGACTTATTTTGCACGTGCTACCCCACTCACTGGTGACTTATTTTGCACGTGCTACCCCACTAGTGACTTATTTTGCACGTGCTACCCCACTAGTGACTTATTTTGCACGTGTCACTCCACTAGTGACTTATTTCCCGCGTGCCATTCCACGTGTGACGTATTTCTGGAGGTGTACACAGGACTCCCGCCATCTCTCCTCATCATTCGTTCGTCTGGGCCTCTCTCTCTCTCTCCCTTTACCTCTCCATGCCCCGAGCCACACATATCAATCCCCCGGCCTACTCCTTACCCACGCTCTGGGACGCATGAATGGTGGGGTTGTACACCCGCCAGACCACGACGATCGCGTTCATCCGCGCTCATGAACTGAGTCTGTCGTACGTGTGTCCGTAACTCAACTGCATCCCTCCAAGCACACACACACATACACACACACACACACCTTAAGCATAACATTACCACGTCTTCAAGTGTCGTAATTTACTTAAGGATTAACATTTCCTTTGTGATGAGACTGACCAACATCACCTTGAAGGGCGCCATGTTTACCAGGTCACAGAACGGACTTGGTACCAAGGCGCCATGTTTACCAGGTCATAGAGCAGTTCTGGTATCAGGGCGCCATGTCTACCAGGTCATAGAGCGGACCTGGTACCAGGGCGCCATGTTTACCAGGTCACAGAGCGGACTTGGTACCAGGGCGGCATGTTTACCAGGTCACAGAGCGGACCTGGTACCAGGGCGGCATGTTTACCAGGTCACAGAGCGGACCTGGTACCAGGGCGGCATGTTTACCAGGTCACAGAGCGGACTTGGTACCAGGGCGGCATGTTTACCAGGTCACAGAGCGGACCTGGTACCATGGCGCCATGTTTACCAAGTCACAGAGCGGACCTGGTACCAGGGCGCCATGTTTACCAGGTCACAGAGCGGACCTGGTATCATTCTTCACGAGTGCGGCAGAAGGCGAGGCACAACCCGGACCATCCCCCCCCCCCCATCATAAGCCAGGGGACACGCGAATGTATATACATACATAAATACGTCTGCCCCCTGTCCTGGACGCGCAGTATAAACATTCGCTCCACGGGAGGCAAGTGGCGAATATATCTGGCCTAGGAAGTGGAGACTTTTTCTTTTCTTTTTTTTTTTTGAGACGCCCTTGCCCCCACCACCACTCACTCCTCCTCCCCAGCGCTCCACCACAGGAGCGGGAATCGATGAAATCTTTACGCGACACCAGTCATTTTCCCTAGTTACAGCACCTCTGGCCGCCCCACCCCACCCAAACACCCTCCCCCAAGGCCCGCACTCCGTCGCCGCCGCCGCTACACTTAGCACTGTGAGCTGCCGCCCGCCGCTGCTTTTAGCGCCACCCCAGGCCATTTACGACAGCCGTGTGGCACTATCTGCCTCCCATTACCCCGTCAGACCAAAACGGCGATTATACGACTCTACTCGCGGGGCTTTCCACTAATCATTGCCAACATAACTCGATTCTTGACGGCAAACACGAACACCTTGCTATGTATTGCTCACCACCAGCGTGTGTGTGTGTGTGTGTGTGTGTTCAATTACAGGTGTCATATTATTCAATCAATTATAATTACCCCAGGACCAAAGTCTACGACAGCTCCAGCGTTTCCCATGACCTTCCTAAAAGGTTCCTGCGGACCAATGTTGCGCTACTTGCAGGAGCAGAGAAATGCAGACTCCTTTAAAAGAATAGTTCTCTTTTGACGAGACTACGTCCCCAGTGGCACAGCCTCGCCAACGGTCACCTTTCACTCCTCGGCTGACGATACCTCGAGCGGGCGTAGTCCGGTAACACTCGCTCTCTCTCTCTCTCTCATATATATATAAATATATATATATATATATATATATATATATATATATATATATATATATATATATATATATATATATATATATCCCAATCTGTGTTTATTTGTTTATCCATATATTATACTCACATCATGTCATCCGAACATCACAGCTCGCACACAACAAACACGCAACACAAACCCAGGTTAACCCACAACAGAATGCCTGCATCTCTACACAGGTCTTCAATCTTTTAACCCCACCTTGAATGGCCAATCGCTCCCAACAACGCTGGGCATCGCGTACAACAAAACACAAATGACATTCACGGGCCACATCAAGAACATCAACACAAAAAGCAACAAACTAAATTCCCTTATATCACTTCACTGGCACCAGACCTGGCCAAGAAACAGAATCCCTAAGTAACCCTTTCCAAACAATTCATCCACTCCAACCTAAACCACGCCTCACCTGACAAGTCATCCACACTGTCAAAAAACGTAATATAACGAAGCTGTAAATCGCATACGAAGGAACACTCAGAACAGTCACTGTCTCTACCTGGCAACAGGGAACGCTCTAACACCCTCACTCTGAGGGAAAGATCCTCCTCACTTCATCCTATGTCATCATGCAGGATATGCAGTTCTCTGCAACACGACTGAACACTTCCCATCCAAACCACTCCACGGCTATTCACCAACGCACAAGTGGAAAACAGAATTGCTGGCACCTGCTTCACACTTCAGCTACCTCTACTTACAGATCCCCCGCCCCCAACCTCTATGAAACATACACACACACGGAAAATTGACCCAAAGTTACCTAAACAACGGCCTTCATGACCCAGTCTTGCATACCACCGCGGCAGAGACATACAGCCCTCTGAAACTACACCTCCTCCCCTAAACAGTTACGAGTTACACTCTCTCGTCTGCACTCTGGACACCATCCATCCATCCATCTACAACTTTACAACCATATCATCATATCGCAAGAGCCGTACTACCCCAGTGCAGCTTCAGTTACGAGTTACACTCTCTCGTCTGCACTCTGGACACCATCCATCCATCCATCTACAACTTTACAACCATATCATCATATCACAAGAGCCGTACTACCCCAGTGCAGCTTCCATTCTCAAGACCCTGGACACATTACAGACGGTCAACCACCAGTGCACTCTCTGATCTACCGTCCCACATGATGGACGTGAGTGGATTCCTAGGCACTGCGATATATGTTTATACCCAAACATTCATATTCATTTTTTTTTCTGAGGATGCGGCAAATAATCTATATTCAATATATACCATAAATAAAGGAAAAGAAGCAGGCAGATGTGAAAAGTATTTTCAATAAAGGAAAATCTGTTTTGTGTGTGTGTGTGTGTGTGTGTGTGTGTGTGTGTGTGTGTGTGTGTGTGTGTGTATATATATATATATATATATATATATATATATATATATATATATATATATATACACATTGCAGTGGTGCGCGTGATCTAGTATATGCAATATGTGCACGATGTGACCATTACACGAGAGTGCATTTGGGAACTTATTTCGTTTCATTTTCCTCGTGGTTATATATATATATATATATATATATATATATATAACACGGCGAGTCGGTCTTGCGCGACAAGGAGCAACCACAATGACGCCTCCTTCCATCTCTTGGGAAAAAGGGGAAAATGAGAGAAAAGGCGAGGGGGAGGAGTGTGGAGGAGGGGGTAGGGTGGGTGGGGGGGGAGAGAGAGAGAGAGAGAGAGAGAGAGAGAGAGAGAGAGAGAGAGAGAGAGAGAGAGAGAGAGAGAGAGAGAGAGAGAGCCTGGATGCCGGGAAGGGGGGGGGGGTAGGGTAGGGAGGTTAGAGGGAGCACGGAGAGGGTCCACGAGAGCTCAGAGGGGTTTCGTGGGAGGGGGGGGGAAGGGGGTGTCAAGCAACAAAAATTAAAATCAATACCACCGCTAACGGGTGTCGCTTACACTGCGCTAGGATAAACACAGTGACGTATCAACATGGCGGGGGTGCGCAGGCCCACACGAGTGACGAATGGACGTTGTTCTCCTGGCGTTACTCTCCTCTTGTCAGCGACGAATGCCCCGGGATGACTTAGGGTACTCAAGTCTCATGCCAGGGGGGGAAATACATATATATATATATTTATATATGTGTACGATAAAACACAAGCGCGCGCGCGCGCCCCGGCACTTCTGGAGGATAGGCGTGTGGTACGGTGAGAGGCGAGGCGAGGAGGGGGGTCGGCGGTGTGGGGTGCGTGTGGTGGTGCGGTGTAGGAAGGCGGCAACACTGCCCGCCAGTTGGTCCCTCGCCGCTTCTTCAACTTATTCTTTTCCTTCGTCTTATTTCTCTCCTTATCTCATGACATTCTACATACCTTATTCACGAAGGTATTTTAGATATGAAATAGTCATTCGAAATGAGTGCAGAAGAAATATATATATACATATATATATATATATATATATATATATATATATATATATATATATATATATATATAAAAGCGAGTTTGTCTTTCATATAGAAGTAAATTACGTCGGCCGGAGTTATTGAGGAAAGTTGCCAACTAAAACACTTATCATATTTTATCCTGGATGTATGGTGGGGGACGCGGCTGCGTCTAACTGAGCCATATATCCTCCAGTTTTATTATTCTCCTCCCGTCCTTACTAATGAGGACGATACTAGACCGCATTTATTTGGATACAGGCCGCCATCATCCACGATTTTTTATTATGCAACTTTAATTTCAGTGATCACTTTGAGAATTATTCTTAAAGAAAAAACCAAAAAACTGGAAGTTCAATATATCAGTCAACAGACTCTAGAGAAGCAGCGTATCTAGAAAATCTACAGTAAGGGCAGTACGAAGCTAAACCTCAGAATTAACATCCAATCTATGAAAACTCTAGCGTAGATGGAAGGCGTGGCGGTGTACACTTAGATACAAGTAAGACACGATAAATCTCTTGGGTTATATATTTCGAATGCAGAGAACACAGGACCTGGGTGAACGCTGGAGTGAAACCCATTCTAGTGATTATAGACGAGGAAGGAGGCAGTGAAAACCTCAACAATAAAATAAGGTGTTATTCGTAATATGAATACTGTTGTAGAGATGGTTAGTGTTGTGATGGAGTATAACTATATAGTGTTGTGATGGAGTATAACTATTACTGTGAACACAGTCGAGTCATAACTTAGCGGTCTGAGTGATTTGAGAAGGAGACACTGAAACACGTGAGACTCGAAGATGTAAATAAGGGAGGAGTTGGGTGTAGTGGAAATAAGATGGAGGCTGGATGATATATTTGAAACCTAAAGGAGAAAAGGCGGTGGCTGGCCTGGCTGTGTGTACCACGGCCGAACTTTGAAAGTGTACATGTTGGCGACTAAATACATGTGTAAGATAGAAGCTACGTAATTCATGTGAAGCAGCTAAATATGTAGGGAAGATGGAAGCAGCCTGTATATGTAAATATGGGAGAATAGAGCTGAAATGATCATTAAGACATATCATATATCATATCTTAGATATACGAAAAGTGTAATCTGAAGGTAGTTTTAAAGGCAAAGTAAACAGGTATTTTTGATGTCAAATGAAAATTAAACATTAGATGCATTACTAAATTGTTATGATGTTCATTTTCATATCGAAATACGGGGTCATATAGTCGATGGATTTCGTGCTTTTAGGTATCAGATGCGAACACAACACGAAACCCCCATACACGACAGTACGACCCTCGGACACGACTCTTCAACACGACAGTACGACCCTTCAGTAGGTCGTACACAGAGAAAATGATTTAAAAAAAAAAAAAGCGTGTAATGGACGAATCTAACTTTACGTTACCTAAAAACGAAAATTCTAGGCAGGTGAGAGGAAAATATGTGATTCAAGGGGGGAAACGATGAAGGGATAAAAAAAACATTGACACGGCAGAAGTGTATTGGGTGACGGGTATTACAAAAATACAGGAATGTTTTGTAACGGTCGGGGAGGGGGAGGGGGAGGGGGGGGTTAGTTTTACGGAGAGGGTGGGGAAGGGCCATTAGGCCTCCCCTCCCATCTAGTTAATTTTTTTGTTCATCCTGATGCATGTAACTCAATATATTGCCACTCGCTACCAAATAAGCGTCAAAAAATAAATAAATGAAATGAAATAATAATAATATTTATGGCAGAGCGGGTAATGTGTACAGTGGTGATTGGAAAACGCGGCCGTGTCAAATAAATGTCCAATATTTTATTATATTTCCACATCTTTTTTTTTCGGTGGGGGGAGAGAGGGAGGGGCCATGTTTGCCGTAATATTTTTTGGTGATGTAAACATTTTTTTGTGTAAAAATGATCATGACGCATTACCAGTGAATTGGGAATTAATGTACACCATTTACTTTCACCGGACCTATCCATTACCATATTAACACTTCACTTTGCAATTATAAGAGAGAACCAAAAAAAAGAAAAAAAAAGGCATTTTCGAATTTAAGTGAAACTGGCGCGTATTGGTTGCGTGGAAATAAATAGATCGCCGACCAAATTGCATCAGGTTAGCCTTATGATGTAAAATTAACATGACAAATGGTGCCCCTGTGTTTGATATTGTTCCCATCTCTTGTTATCCCCACGCTAATACCTATTGTCTATGTAATTTCACTATGTATTTCCATGCTTTTGGCCGGACTTTATTCAATAAACCATCAATAATAATAATAATAATAATAATAATAAAAATAATAATAATAACAATAAACCATTGTTATTTTTCTTAATACGCTGCTTCTATGTTATACAGAAACGATTTATTTTACAATGACTTCTTTTTTTTTTCCGACTGCAAATTGTGGCGTCGTGTTTCAAGTGGTGTGATGAGTGTTAATAGGGTTGGAGATTAGTTCAAACAATTAGTGCCTTGAGCACGACGGTACGACCGTAGGGCACGGCAGCACGACCCTTAGGCACGACTTAACGACCCCAGGTGCTAGCGCGACAATACGATCCAAACACAAGCAGTGATCCAGAGCACGACGTTACGACCCTTGAGCACGACGTTACGACCCTAAAGGACGAAGGTAGGACCCTTGAACACGACTGTACGACCCTAAAGGAAGAAGGTACGACCCTTGACCACGACTGTGCGACCCTAAAGGACAAAGGTACGACCCTTGAACACGACTGTGCGACCCTAAAGGAAGAAGGTGCGACCCTTGAGCACGACTATACGACCCTTGAGCACGACTGTACGACCCTAAAGGACGAAGGAACGACCCTTGAACACGACTGTGCGACCCTCGAGCTTGACTCAGGTGTGATTAGGGCCTGGCCTTTAACTTGACACTAATAGGCATAATCACAACCACACACACACACTGCTCTATGTTTATCAGCAAACACATATTTTCTAAGTGGAATGAGAAGTCTATATCCCTCACTGATAAGTGTAAAGTGTATAATTTCAAGGAAATGATGATAAGTACATATATTCATATATATTTTTCCCCAGTATGATAAGTTCACCCACTGTACCTGCCCAATGATCAGGTACATTCTCAGCACCAGTTGTCGTTGTGTACCGTCCTAGCCAATCATCAGGTACACTGTACCAATGCCAGGTGCCGTGGTGTACCGTCCTGCGTACCCTAACCATTCACCATCACTATCTGTGTACACCAGAACCCCTCCAGTTTTAACATGGCACCCAGTGGTGTACATGTGTGTGTGTGTGTGTGTGTGTGTGTGTGTGTGTGTGTGGTTGAAGGATATTATTAAAGATGTCTGGGTGATAATAGAGGAGGTGGCGCCCGCCCATGGTATCAGGACTTACTCGAACCTGACCTAGGAAGGAGTTTAGGAGGAGCGATCGGGGGTTGTGTGTAAGGAAGACTCCTGGAAGATAAGGATGAAGGAAGGAAGAGACGGATAGACGTCTTGAGGCAGCGCAAGGCTTTGTATAAGGGCGCGCCATGTTGGAAGGGAGTTAGGTAGGCAGATCGTAAGGTAACTCCAGCAAGACTTTCACAGTGGTTGTCTAGGTGGTGTAGGACTCCCACCTTGAAGATCGGAAGGTCATCTAGGAAAATTCTTTTTATAAATTGTTATTCCCAAATGTGAATTTTTTTTTTCTGTGACTATATGAGATTGGAAACAGGGGATCAGCTGAGAAACTGTTGAACTGTTGTCACACAGGAGGAGAGGTTTGAAAACTTGAGTTGGCAAGGGTAGTGTGAGGCAGGGAACACAGACACACAGACACACACAAGACGGTCCGTTGCTTTGGATATCATTTAAGATAATACTGCTATCTCCCGTTTTCCTTGTGTCTCCCTGGAGAGAGAGAGAGAGAGAGAGAGAGAGAGAGAGAGAGAGAGAGAGAGAGAGAGTCATCACCATCATTGGTTCTCGCTAGCGTAGCTAGAGTGACACCTCACACTTCGCCCACACCACCAATTACAATCCCGGACCAAAACCAGAACATCACACTACACACACTAGACCACACAGTATGTGAAGGTATACAACACACTACACCACACTACACTACACTACACAGTATGTGAAGGTATACAACACACTAGCCCACACTGCACTACACAGTATGTGAAGGTATACAACACAATAGACCACACTACACTATACAGTATGTGAAGGTATACAACACACTAGACCACACAGTATGTGAAGGTATACAACACACTAGACCACACTACACTACACAGTATGTGAAAGTATATACAACACACTAGACCACAACACACTCCACAGTATGTGAAGGTATACAACACACTAGACCACACAGTATGTGGAGGTATACAACACACTAGACCACACAGTATGTGAAGGTATACAACACACTACACCACACTACACTACACTACACAGTATGTGAAGGTATACAACACACTAGACCACACTGCACTACACTACACAGTATGTGAAGGTATACAACACACTAGACCACACTACACTATACAGTATGTGAAGGTATACAACACACTAGACCACACAGTATGTGAAGGTATACAACACACTAGACCACACTACACTACACAGTATGTGAAGGTATACAACACACTAGACCACAATACACTCCACAGTATGTGAAAGTATACAAGACACTAGACCACACTACACTACACAGTATGTGGAGGTATACATCACAATAGACCACACTACACTACACAGTATGTGAAGGTATACAACACACTAGACCACACAGTATGTGAAGGTATACAACACACTAGACCACACTACACTACACAGTATGTGAAGGTATACAACACTCTAGACCACAATACACTCCACAGTATGTGAAAGTATACAAGACACTAGACCACACTACACTACACAGTATGTGCAGGTACACAAGAGCAGCAACAGGGAGACTAGTGTATTCAGAATATCCCTACACACTAGGTGGGTCGTGGATACACAGTTGGCAGCACACACACACACGAGCACTGGACCCCACTGCTTGCACCCACTACATTTTCTGCCCCGTTTGACGCCTGGTATAGCCTTGATGCCAGCCAGTCAGTGGCCAGCCTTTCAGGAAGTCATCCTCCCCCCACACTACGCCAGCCTCCCTCCAGCGTCTACCCCGAGCCAACTCCTGACCGCCCCTCAGTCCCTCTCGTTCCAGGACAGCCAGCTGGAAGGCAGCCTTCCTTCACCTGGCCCAGTCCAGCCACCCGTCTGGCATCGTATCTCTCGCCTTCCATGCCTTGCACACGGCCATATCACCTCAGCTTGCTCTTTCCCAGTTATTTCTACCACAAATATAACTTGTACATCCTTTGTTATCTCGGGTGTTTCTCATCCATCCTTGTAAACAACTCTATCCTCAGTGGTTTCACTTCGGGCAGCCTGGGGTCTGTGAACCTGTGTCGTCTGAGTGGCCGATGCTTTGGATCCAAAAATGACATTCTGTTTTACTGTTGTAACTCGTATCAACATCTTAGAAGCTGTGTGTGTGTGTGTGTGTGTGTGTGTGTGTGTGTGTGTGTGTGTGTGTGTGTGTGTGTGTGTGTGTGTAAATCAGTCAAACAGAAAGCCTTCCTATAATGTGAACCCAAAATTGGGCACTATAAGGCGCCCCCAACACAGGAGTCGAGTCCCCGGGGATACCCGAGCACACACACACACACAAACGTTTCTCACCCACGTGTCGTTACTGGTGTGAGCAACAACAGCAAACGTTTGATGCACGTGTAGGCGTCATGATCGCCTCGGAAAATTTCCCGAAGACGCCTCGCCACCACCACCAGCAACACTGTAGCGTCACTGAACCAACGTGGTAAGTCGTGGCACCTGTGCTTTACGATCTGCCGTATAGCAGGGTTAGCAAAGGATCACTGGAAAGCTAATAGAGTGTATCTGATGCGGACACGTAATCAATGCCTCGAGAGATTTCATTTCTTGAACGACAATCGCTTTCACGTTTTACAGTCTTCTGAATTCCATACTGTGTTTTCCGTAAGCTGTCGTCCTCAGCTGGTGGATATGTAGTTTCTATATGTATTTCCACGTTGCCTGCCACATGGGTGAGAGATTATGTACCTGTCATTTCAGTATAATCACCAAGCGTTGTTTTGAGCTGAATGCTTACATGTCCACGCCTTTTGATTAAGCGCGGGCCCGAGGTGGCAGCTGCTTCCCACTGTTTTTTTTTATGTACAGACCGGCTGGTTACTCGAGGAATGGCCGTTATGATACTTCCTCCTTCCCTCGAAGAGCTAAACTGTGGCATTCTCTTCCTCCTCCTGTCATTCCCTCTTCCCATAACCTTTCCACCTTCAAGGGGTCAGGTCGACACACACACCTGCGGAGACCTGGTTGTATATTCTTCTGCTCTCGAAGTATACTTTCACTCAATATCGCCTGTAACGAAGGGGGGGGATATTTTGCCCGAGCCATGGCCGTCGATATACACATTTTTTTTCTTTTTTCATCTTTTGTCACAATTACTCCATGACCAATGTCTATGATAGAGTCCTGGTGTTACCCAAGACCTTTCTAAAGACTCCCGCACACCTCAAGGATGCGCTACATTCAGTAGCGAGGAAAGGCAGACTCCTCTGGAGAGGGGAAATTCTTTGACGAGACTGTACTCCCAGTGATACCAGCCTCAAGGAAGCGGAGTCTGGTAACACTGTCAACACACACACACACACACACACACACACACACACACACACACACACACAAAAGTTGAGATAAAGAAACCTGTGGTGCCTCTACAGTGACCTGGGGTCAGGTACCCCCAGTTTGCTTCACCTGGTACCCCCAACAAGGTAAGACCTCCCCCTAACCCTTAACACACACACACACACACACACACACACACACACACACACACACACGTATAATTCCTGGCTACATGTCGACTGGCCATGGAAGGGCCCGGCTGTCATCTAACTTCGCCTGGGAGTTAATAACCCACCAAAAATAGTTAATGATTTATTTGGTCAGCAGTAAGTCCTCTCGAGGGATTAAAACGACATGGAAAAGGAAATACGTCTCGATCAAGCACATCAATGCACTGAGGTACATACATACCTTCTCTTCGTCTCTGTGGACTGTAAGCAATGAAGCCATCATGGTTCCCTGCTACCTTCGAGCGATCTGCGCTAAAGATAACGGGGAGGTATGCGGGGAAACGCCCCACCCGTCATTACGGCTCGTTAACATCTCGTAAACGCTCGTTGATCATGACTAACGTGCTGACCTTGACCTCTGTGTTCTGACTGCTCGGATTCATTTGCTTATGTGATTTACACACACACACACACACACACACACACACACGCACACACACACACACACACACACACACACACACATATATATATATATATATATATATATATATATATATATATATATATATATATATATATATATATATATATATATATATTCCTATGAGTCCACTGGGAAAATGAAACAATAAGTTCCCAAGTGCACTTTCGTGTAATAATCACATCATCAGGGGAGACACAAGAGAGAAATATAAGTCAGTTGATATACATCGAAAAGAAATGAGGAAGTAAGTATGGCCTTATGGACGACACCTTCTATGCCATATCAATGGCACAAACTGACCCACATTAATGGCACAAACCAACAGGTTCCCTTGATGTTTCTTAGTGGCACGTGAAAACAGGCTCGCGTCGTCACGTGTCTTTGTGTGGCAAACTAACGCTGGGTCACGTTCCTCACTGGCATGAACAGACTAACAACAAACACACTAAGAGCACGAACAACCCACGTACTACTGTTTGCAATACCAGTTTGTTTGTACCAATTTAAATCATTTGTATCTCTTATCAGTATACATATGTTTTCGCCACATTTTAAGATGGCCAATAATTAGATTTCATTTTTCATTTTATGTCGGCCATTTCTTTACTTTCCTTCTGTAACTGGCAGGACAAGGCTGTACCTGGGCAGGACACGACTGTACCTGGGCAGGACAAGGCTGTACCTGGGCAGGACAAGGCTGTACCCTGGGCAGGACAAGGCTGTACCTGGGCAGGACAAGGCTGTACCTGGGCAGGACAAGGCTGTACCCTGGGCTAGATACGACTGTAACCTGAGCAGGACAAGGCTGTACCTTGGGCAGGACACGGCTGTACCCTGGCCAGGACAAGGCTGTACCTTGGGCAGGACACGGCTGTACCCTGGCCAGGACAAGGCTGTACCTTGGGCAGGACAAGGCTGTACCTCAAATCTCTATTGGTCGTAATGAGGAGATCTGTCTGCACAAGGTGAGGGCTGGATGCTCAGTTCACCAGCCCATTTCGGCAATAAACACTCCAACATGGCAGAATCTCCCCCGAAGCTGGACATTAAGGTCATATACCACTCTTGACGTAAAATCAGCAGTTAGTAGTTAGGCTAGCTTAGGTCAAGATGGTGGTGGTCAGCGAGAAGAAACATGCCTATATAATTCCAATAAAATACAGTTAATTTTAAGTCCAACGTGTGTATAGTCTGGACCTTAAAATTACACAAAAAAAGGTATATTTCCAAAATGGGTTTTCAAGCGTAGCATCAAGTGTTCAGCTTGAACGGTCCGGTATAAACATGCCATCTTGACGAAGGCGGTCCGCTCTACACGTCAAAACCTCCAGCGAAGGACGGATAGCTACGCCCTAACACTCATTTCCAGACTCCACAATTCGTGACTGAGTCTTTCTGAAGCGTTCTATCACACCGTAGCGAAAGCTTGAGAGAGAGAGAGAGAGAGAGAGAGAGAGAGAGAGAGAGAGAGAGAGAGAGGTGTATAGAAATAGCTAAACACTGGTCCGGGTTCTTGAAGTGGGTTGGGCGGATGTGGGCGCAGCCATATTGTGACGTATGCAACGCCATGACGTCACGAGAGTATAACCAATAGAGAGAGAAAAAGAAAAACCGAATCAATTCCTATGTCCTTCAAGGAGATGACACTTTTAGTATTTCCTGAACTCTGACATATATCGAAATATTCGTCACGAATACTTTTTAACACGCACGATACATCCAGCAGCTTCACTTTCGTGTTTTTTCCCCCCCATTTTCTAATTTTCGACCGGGATTCTTTTTAGATCGAATTAACTAACCATTTTACAAATATCAGAATAACCACGAGTGGCACGATATTCCTCCCTGCATTAGTAATTAGACTAATTAACCAGGTATAAAAGTGACAAATTAGTTCGTAAATGTTTCAGATTCCCAACCATCTTATAATGAAAAAGATTCATATTAATGAAATCGGGTGATATTTGGCCTGTGTATATATAAATAACTCATACAATCCATATATAACTAGGCAAATGAAGTTACATTATGAGTTAGGATGATTTAAATGTGGTTAGGTTCGCTCTAATGGTGTCCGACCCCTTGAGTGCTGCTATGAGAATTTGACCTCATCCTGAAGGGTCGTAACGTCGTGCTTCAAGGATAGTACTGTCGTGCTTCAAGGATCGTACTGTCGTGCTTCAAGGGTCGTACCGATGTGTTTCAAGGGTCGTACTGTCGTGCTCAAGGGTCGTACCGTTGTGCTTCAAGGGTCATACCGTTGTGCTTCAAGGGTCATACCGTTGTACTCAAGGGTCGTACCGTTGTGCTCAAGGGTCGTACCGTCGTGCTCAAGGGTCGTACCGTCGTGCTTCAAGGGTCGTACCGTCGTACTTCAAGGGTCGTACCGTTGTGCTCAAGGGTCGTACCGTCGTGCTTCAAGGATCGTACCGTCGTACTTCAAGGGTCGTACCGTCGTGCTTCAAGGGTCGTACCGTCGTACTTCAAGGGTCGTACCGTTGTGCTTCAAGGGTCATACCGTCGTGCTTCAAGGGTCATACCGTTGTGCTCAAGGGTCGTACCGTCGTGCTTCAAGGATCGTACCGTCGAGCTCAAGGGTCGTACAGTCGTGTTTCAAGGGTCGTACCGTCGTGCTTCAAGGGTCGTACCGTCGTGCTTCAAGGGTCGTACCGTCGTGCTCCTGGCTCGTACCGCTATGCTCAAGGGTCGTATCAAAAATGGGTCAGGTCAGATCAAGTATGTAATTAACTTACAAAGGTTAACAATAAGATAAAGTCAAGTCAGGTCAGGTCGGGTTCGTAATCAGGTAAATAATTAGGTCAGGTCCAGTTAGGTTAGTAACTGTACTACATCAAGTAAGGTCAGATGAGCAATTTTACAAAGTCAGATCATGTTATGTTATCACTTGTAAGTTAGGTCAAGTTAGGTTAGTAATTGTACAAGGTCAGATCAGGTCATATCACTTTGAATAAGTTAGTTCAGCCTAGATCAGTAACTGCACAAGGTCAGACCATATCATGTCATTGATTATCCTACGTCTTGTGAGGTGAGATTAGTAATCACAAGGTCAGACCAGGTCATGTAATCAACTGGACTAGGTCAGGTCAGATTAGGTTGGGATTTAGGTGACCAGCGTCGCGTCACAACCATTCCATCTGATGTTTTACACCCAAGAAAGTTAACGAGGTCATGAGTCGGTGGAAATGTGATTATCAAAACCACCGGAGACCAAACTTTAACGTTACTCTGCAACCACGAGTAATCAAACACGCGCGTTAAGACGGGTGAAGAGAAATGGCTATCCCAGATAGACTGACACATGCCAAGTCGAATAGAAAAAATGGCTCTTCCGAAACGTCTGATGCTCACGTCAAGACGAATTGAAAAAAATACTGACTATCCCAGATAGATTAACAGAGACGTCAAGACAGAAAAAAAAAAAATGGTATCCCAAAGAGATTTATCGTACATAATCATGAACGAATTTCGTCTCTCTGGCTTCTACATCCGCGTTCATCGGGGCAACCAAACATAATAGGCTTTCGTAAATGAGCAAAGATGAATTTACAAGCGACACATTTACATACGTGTAAGCTGAGAGGATACCATCACTGGCAAAAGGCAATCACAAACTGACAAACACATACCAGCGCGCCACCGAACACACAAGGATGAGAGGGACCAGTGCAATATTACGACTGTGTCTCATCTGGACATAGTAGCGTATGGATACTGAGAGCACAATGATATGTGACACCTCCAAGTGCAGTATGGGGTCAGGTAACAACTTGGCGATGTGGTGAACGAGGAGGTACAATGAGCAACAATGAAACGTGACTCGAGGAGGGATTATGAAGCAATCCAGGAAATCATATGCAGAACCCATTGATACCTATGGTTCCACGCAGAGGGAAGGCTGAGAGAGATGGGGAGGAGTTGGTTCAATAAAAGATGTTAAAAAAGAAATTAGATGCAAAGGAGATTCGCGATGTGCAGGGACATTAACAATGGTGTCATCCAAGCCAGCCAGCATATCAAAGTTACGTAAGCGAGTGGAAAAAAAAAAACGAATATAATATGACATGAGAGGAAGAACAAAGAATATATATATATATATATATATATATATATATATATATATATATATATATATATATATATATATATATATATATATATATATAACAAGTAGTGGTGATGTGAGAAGGAGATGGAGTGAGTATTTTGAAGGTTTGTTGAATGTGTTTGATGATAGAGTAGCAGATATAGGGTGTTTTGGTCGAGGTGGTGTGCAAAGTGAGAGGGTTAGGGAAAATGATTTGGTAAACAGAGAAGAGGTAGTGAAAGCTTTGCGGAAGATGAAAGCCGGCAAGGCAGCAGGTTTGGATGGTATTGCAGTTGAATTTATTAAAAAAGGGGGTGACTGTATTGTTGACTGGTTGGTAAGGTTATTTAATGTATGTATGACTCATGGTGAGGTGCCTGAGGATTGGCGGAATGCGTGCATAGTGCCATTGTACAAAGGCAAAGGGGATAAGAGTGAGTGCTCAAATTACAGAGGTATAAGTTTGTTGAGTATTCCTGGTAAATTATATGGGAGGGTATTGATTGAGAGGGTGAAGGCATGTACAGAGCATCAGATTGGGGAAGAGCAGTGTGGTTTCAGAAGTGGTAGAGGATGTGTGGATCAGGTGTTTGCTTTGAAGAATGTAAGTGAGAAATACTTAGAAAAGCAAATGGATTTGTATGTAGCATTTATGGATCTGGAGAAGGCATATGATAGAGTTGATAGAGATGCTCTGTGGAAGGTATTAAGAATATATGGTGTGGGAGGCAAGTTGTTAGAAGCAGTGAAAAGTTTTTATCGAGGATGTAAGGCATGTGTACGTGTAGGAAGAGAGGAAAGTGATTGGTTCTCAGTGAATGTAGGTTTGCGGCAGGGGTGTGTGATGTCTCCATGGTTGTTTAATTTGTTTATGGATGGGGTTGTTAGGGAGGTAAATGCAAGAGTTTTGGAAAGAGGGGCAAGTATGAAGTCTGTTGGGGATGAGAGAGCTTGGGAAGTGAGTCAGTTGTTGTTCGCTGATGATACAGCGCTGGTGGCTGATTCATGTGAGAAACTGCAGAAGCTGGTGACTGAGTTTGGAAAAGTGTGTGGAAGA
Organism: Panulirus ornatus; assembly: GCF_036320965.1. Taxonomy (NCBI): domain Eukaryota; kingdom Metazoa; phylum Arthropoda; class Malacostraca; order Decapoda; family Palinuridae; genus Panulirus; species Panulirus ornatus. The sequence goes on along the minus strand of NC_092267.1, from coordinate 7,813,738 downwards.
AGAAAGTTAAGAGTAAAT